>NC_140564.1:5334716-5429716 GCF_057381845.1 Rhamphochromis longiceps
TGTTTGGGGTGAGTTTATCTCTGGATGTGTGCAAATGTATGTGCATTCATGTGTGCCTGCGTGGAGATCTGAGGTTGGCTGGTAGGGTGGACCTCTGCGCATAATCACATGTGTGTGCAATCAGAGCCACGTCTGGATTTCTTGGAATGTGGATTGTTTGGGGTGAGTTTATCTCTGGATGTGTGCAAATGTATGTGCATTCATGTGTGCCTGCGTGGAGATCTGAGGTTGGCTGGTAGGGTGGACCTCTGCGCATAATCACATGTGTGTGCAATCAGAGCCACGTCTGGATTTCTTGGAATGTGGATTGTTTGGGGTGAGTTTATCTCTGGATGTGTGCAAATGTATGTGCATTCATGTGTGCCTGCGTGGAGATCTGAGGTTGGCTGGTAGGGTGGACCTCTGCGCATAATCACATGTGTGTGCAATCAGAGCCACGTCTGGATTTCTTGGAATGTGGATTGTTTGGGGTGAGTTTATCTCTGGATGTGTGCAAATGTATGTGCATTCATGTGTGCCTGCGTGGAGATCTGAGGTTGGCTGGTAGGGTGGACCTCTGCGCATAATCACATGTGTGTGCAATCAGAGCCACGTCTGGATTTCTTGGAATGTGGATTGTTTGGGGTGAGTTTATCTCTGGATGTGTGCAAATGTATGTGCATTCATGTGTGCCTGCGTGGAGGTCTGGGGTTGGGTGGTAGGGTGGACCTCTGCGCATAATCACATGTGTGTGCAATCAGAGCCACGTCTGGATTTCTTGGAATGTGGATTGTTTGGGGTGAGTTTATCTCTGGATGTGTGCAAATGTATGTGCATTCATGTGTGCCTGCGTGGAGATCTGAGGTTGGCTGGTAGGGTGGACCTCTGCGCATAATCACATGTGTGTGCAATCAGAGCCACGTCTGGATTTCTTGGAATGTGGATTGTTTGGGGTGAGTTTATCTCTGGATGTGTGCAAATGTATGTGCATTCATGTGTGCCTGCGTGGAGATCTGAGGTTGGCTGGTAGGGTGGACCTCTGCGCATAATCACATGTGTGTGCAATCAGAGCCACGTCTGGATTTCTTGGAATGTGGATTGTTTGGGGTGAGTTTATCTCTGGATGTGTGCAAATGTATGTGCATTCATGTGTGCCTGCGTGGAGGTCTGGGGTTGGGTGGTAGGGTGGACCTCTGCGCATAATCACATGTGTGTGCAATCAGAGCCACGTCTGGATTTCTTGGAATGTGGATTGTTTGGGGTGAGTTTATCTCTGGATGTGTGCAAATGTATGTGCATTCATGTGTGCCTGCGTGGAGATCTGAGGTTGGCTGGTAGGGTGGACCTCTGCGCATAATCACATGTGTGTGCAATCAGAGCCACGTCTGGATTTCTTGGAATGTGGATTGTTTGGGGTGAGTTTATCTCTGGATGTGTGCAAATGTATGTGCATTCATGTGTGCCTGCGTGGAGATCTGAGGTTGGCTGGTAGGGTGGACCTCTGCGCATAATCACATGTGTGTGCAATCAGAGCCACGTCTGGATTTCTTGGAATGTGGATTGTTTGGGGTGAGTTTATCTCTGGATGTGTGCAAATGTATGTGCATTCATGTGTGCCTGCGTGGAGGTCTGGGGTTGGGTGGTAGGGTGGACCTCTGCGCATAATCACATGTGTGTGCAATCAGAGCCACGTCTGGATTTCTTGGAATGTGGATTGTTTGGGGTGAGTTTATCTCTGGATGTGTGCAAATGTATGTGCATTCATGTGTGCCTGCGTGGAGATCTGAGGTTGGCTGGTAGGGTGGACCTCTGCGCATAATCACATGTGTGTGCAATCAGAGCCACGTCTGGATTTCTTGGAATGTGGATTGTTTGGGGTGAGTTTATCTCTGGATGTGTGCAAATGTATGTGCATTCATGTGTGCCTGCGTGGAGATCTGAGGTTGGCTGGTAGGGTGGACCTCTGCGCATAATCACATGTGTGTGCAATCAGAGCCACGTCTGGATTTCTTGGAATGTGGATTGTTTGGGGTGAGTTTATCTCTGGATGTGTGCAAATGTATGTGCATTCATGTGTGCCTGCGTGGAGATCTGAGGTTGGCTGGTAGGGTGGACCTCTGCGCATAATCACATGTGTGTGCAATCAGAGCCACGTCTGGATTTCTTGGAATGTGGATTGTTTGGGGTGAGTTTATCTCTGGATGTGTGCAAATGTATGTGCATTCATGTGTGCCTGCGTGGAGATCTGAGGTTGGCTGGTAGGGTGGACCTCTGCGCATAATCACATGTGTGTGCAATCAGAGCCACGTCTGGATTTCTTGGAATGTGGATTGTTTGGGGTGAGTTTATCTCTGGATGTGTGCAAATGTATGTGCATTCATGTGTGCCTGCGTGGAGATCTGAGGTTGGCTGGTAGGGTGGATCTCTGCGCATAATCACATGTGTGTGCAATCAGAGCCACGTCTGGATTTCTTGGAATGTGGATTGTTTGGGGTGAGTTTATCTCTGGATGTGTGCAAATGTATGTGCATTCATGTGTGCCTGCGTGGAGATCTGAGGTTGGCTGGTAGGGTGGACCTCTGCGCATAATCACCTGTGTGTGCAATCAGAGCCACGTCTGGATTTCTTGGAATGTGGATTGTTTGGGGTGAGTTTATCTCTGGATGTGTGCAAATGTATGTGCATTCATGTGTGCCTGCGTGGAGATCTGAGGTTGGCTGGTAGGGTGGACCTCTGCGCATAATCACATGTGTGTGCAATCAGAGCCACGTCTGGATTTCTTGGAATGTGGATTGTTTGGGGTGAGTTTATCTCTGGATGTGTGCAAATGTATGTGCATTCATGTATGCCTGCGTGGAGATCTGAGGTTGGCTGGTAGGGTGGACCTCTGCGCATAATCACGTGTGTGCAATCAGAGCCACGTCTGGATTTCTTGGAATGTGGATTGTTTGGGGTGAGTTTATCTCTGGATGTGTGCAAATGTATGTGCATTCATGTGTGCCTGCGTGGAGATCTGAGGTTGGCTGGTAGGGTGGACCTCTGCGCATAATCACATGTGTGTGCAATCAGAGCCACGTCTGGATTTCTTGGAATGTGGATTGTTTGGGGTGAGTTTATCTCTGGATGTGTGCAAATGTATGTGCATTCATGTGTGCCTGCGTGGAGGTCTGAGGTTGGCTGGTAGGGTGGACCTCTGCGCATAATCACATGTGTGTGCAATCAGAGCCACGTCTGGATTTCTTGGAATGTGGATTGTTTGGGGTGAGTTTATCTCTGGATGTGTGCAAATGTATGTGCATTCATGTGTGCCTGCGTGGAGATCTGAGGTTGGCTGGTAGGGTGGACCTCTGCGCATAATCACATGTGTGTGCAATCAGAGCCACGTCTGGATTTCTTGGAATGTGGATTGTTTGGGGTGAGTTTATCTCTGGATGTGTGCAAATGTATGTGCATTCATGTGTGCCTGCGTGGAGATCTGAGGTTGGCTGGTAGGGTGGACCTCTGCGCATAATCACATTTGTGTGCAATCAGAGCCACGTCTGGATTTCTTGGAATGTGGATTGTTTGGGGTGAGTTTATCTCTGGATGTGTGCAAATGTATGTGCATTCATGTGTGCCTGCGTGGAGGTCTGGGGTTGGGTGGTAGGGTGGACCTCTGCGCATAATCACATGTGTGTGCAATCAGAGCCACGTCTGGATTTCTTGGAATGTGGATTGTTTGGGGTGAGTTTATCTCTGGATGTGTGCAAATGTATGTGCATTCATGTGTGCCTGCGTGGAGGTCTGGGGTTGGGTGGTAGGGTGGACCTCTGCGCATAATCACATGTGTGTGCAATCAGAGCCACGTCTGGATTTCTTGGAATGTGGATTGTTTGGGGTGAGTTTATCTCTGGATGTGTGCAAATGTATGTGCATTCATGTGTGCCTGCGTGGAGATCTGAGGTTGGCTGGTAGGGTGGACCTCTGCGCATAATCACATGTGTGTGCAATCAGAGCCACGTCTGGATTTCTTGGAATGTGGATTGTTTGGGGTGAGTTTATCTCTGGATGTGTGCAAATGTATGTGCATTCATGTGTGCCTGCGTGGAGATCTGAGGTTGGCTGGTAGGGTGGACCTCTGCGCATAATCACATGTGTGTGCAATCAGAGCCACGTCTGGATTTCTTGGAATGTGGATTGTTTGGGGTGAGTTTATCTCTGGATGTGTGCAAATGTATGTGCATTCATGTGTGCCTGCGTGGAGATCTGAGGTTGGCTGGTAGGGTGGACCTCTGCGCATAATCACATGTGTGTGCAATCAGAGCCACGTCTGGATTTCTTGGAATGTGGATTGTTTGGGGTGAGTTTATCTCTGGATGTGTGCAAATGTATGTGCATTCATGTGTGCCTGCGTGGAGATCTGAGGTTGGCTGGTAGGGTGGACCTCTGCGCATAATCACATGTGTGTGCAATCAGAGCCACGTCTGGATTTCTTGGAATGTGGATTGTTTGGGGTGAGTTTATCTCTGGATGTGTGCAAATGTATGTGCATTCATGTGTGCCTGCGTGGAGATCTGAGGTTGGCTGGTAGGGTGGACCTCTGCGCATAATCACATGTGTGTGCAATCAGAGCCACGTCTGGATTTCTTGGAATGTGGATTGTTTGGGGTGAGTTTATCTCTGGATGTGTGCAAATGTATGTGCATTCATGTGTGCCTGCGTGGAGATCTGAGGTTGGCTGGTAGGGTGGACCTCTGCGCATAATCACATGTGTGTGCAATCAGAGCCACGTCTGGATTTCTTGGAATGTGGATTGTTTGGGGTGAGTTTATCTCTGGATGTGTGCAAATGTATGTGCATTCATGTGTGCCTGCGTGGAGATCTGAGGTTGGCTGGTAGGGTGGACCTCTGCGCATAATCACATGTGTGTGCAATCAGAGCCACGTCTGGATTTCTTGGAATGTGGATTGTTTGGGGTGAGTTTATCTCTTGATGTGTGCAAATGTATGTGCATTCATGTGTGCCTGCGTGGAGATCTGAGGTTGGCTGGTAGGGTGGACCTCTGCGCATAATCACATGTGTGTGCAATCAGAGCCACGTCTGGATTTCTTGGAATGTGGATTGTTTGGGGTGAGTTTATCTCTGGATGTGTGCAAATGTATGTGCATTCATGTGTGCCTGCGTGGAGATCTGAGGTTGGCTGGTAGGGTGGACCTCTGCGCATAATCACATGTGTGTGCAATCAGAGCCACGTCTGGATTTCTTGGAATGTGGATTGTTTGGGGTGAGTTTATCTCTGGATGTGTGCAAATGTATGTGCATTCATGTGTGCCTGCGTGGAGATCTGAGGTTGGCTGGTAGGGTGGATCTCTGCGCATAATCACATGTGTGTGCAATCAGAGCCACGTCTGGATTTCTTGGAATGTGGATTGTTTGGGGTGAGTTTATCTCTGGATGTGTGCAAATGTATGTGCATTCATGTGTGCCTGCGTGGAGATCTGAGGTTGGCTGGTAGGGTGGACCTCTGCGCATAATCACCTGTGTGTGCAATCAGAGCCACGTCTGGATTTCTTGGAATGTGGATTGTTTGGGGTGAGTTTATCTCTGGATGTGTGCAAATGTATGTGCATTCATGTGTGCCTGCGTGGAGATCTGAGGTTGGCTGGTAGGGTGGACCTCTGCGCATAATCACATGTGTGTGCAATCAGAGCCACGTCTGGATTTCTTGGAATGTGGATTGTTTGGGGTGAGTTTATCTCTGGATGTGTGCAAATGTATGTGCATTCATGTATGCCTGCGTGGAGATCTGAGGTTGGCTGGTAGGGTGGACCTCTGCGCATAATCACGTGTGTGCAATCAGAGCCACGTCTGGATTTCTTGGAATGTGGATTGTTTGGGGTGAGTTTATCTCTGGATGTGTGCAAATGTATGTGCATTCATGTGTGCCTGCGTGGAGATCTGAGGTTGGCTGGTAGGGTGGACCTCTGCGCATAATCACATGTGTGTGCAATCAGAGCCACGTCTGGATTTCTTGGAATGTGGATTGTTTGGGGTGAGTTTATCTCTGGATGTGTGCAAATGTATGTGCATTCATGTGTGCCTGCGTGGAGGTCTGAGGTTGGCTGGTAGGGTGGACCTCTGCGCATAATCACATGTGTGTGCAATCAGAGCCACGTCTGGATTTCTTGGAATGTGGATTGTTTGGGGTGAGTTTATCTCTGGATGTGTGCAAATGTATGTGCATTCATGTGTGCCTGCGTGGAGATCTGAGGTTGGCTGGTAGGGTGGACCTCTGCGCATAATCACATGTGTGTGCAATCAGAGCCACGTCTGGATTTCTTGGAATGTGGATTGTTTGGGGTGAGTTTATCTCTGGATGTGTGCAAATGTATGTGCATTCATGTGTGCCTGCGTGGAGATCTGAGGTTGGCTGGTAGGGTGGACCTCTGCGCATAATCACATTTGTGTGCAATCAGAGCCACGTCTGGATTTCTTGGAATGTGGATTGTTTGGGGTGAGTTTATCTCTGGATGTGTGCAAATGTATGTGCATTCATGTGTGCCTGCGTGGAGGTCTGGGGTTGGGTGGTAGGGTGGACCTCTGCGCATAATCACATGTGTGTGCAATCAGAGCCACGTCTGGATTTCTTGGAATGTGGATTGTTTGGGGTGAGTTTATCTCTGGATGTGTGCAAATGTATGTGCATTCATGTGTGCCTGCGTGGAGATCTGAGGTTGGCTGGTAGGGTGGACCTCTGCGCATAATCACATGTGTGTGCAATCAGAGCCACGTCTGGATTTCTTGGAATGTGGATTGTTTGGGGTGAGTTTATCTCTGGATGTGTGCAAATGTATGTGCATTCATGTGTGCCTGCGTGGAGATCTGAGGTTGGCTGGTAGGGTGGACCTCTGCGCATAATCACATGTGTGTGCAATCAGATTCACGTCTGGATTTCTTGGAATGTTGATTGTTTGGGGTGAGTTTATCTCTGGATGTGTGCAAATGTATGTGCATTCATGTGTGCCTGCGTGGAGGTCTGAGGTTGGCTGGTAGGGTGGACCTCTGCGCATAATCACATGTGTGTGCAATCAGAGCCACGTCTGGATTTCTTGGAATGTGGATTGTTTGGGGTGAGTTTATCTCTGGATGTGTGCAAATGTATGTGCATTCATGTGTGCCTGCGTGGAGATCTGAGGTTGGCTGGTAGGGTGGACCTCTGCGCATAATCACATGTGTGTGCAATCAGAGCCACGTCTGGATTTCTTGGAATGTGGATTGTTTGGGGTGAGTTTATCTCTGGATGTGTGCAAATGTATGTGCATTCATGTGTGCCTGCGTGGAGATCTGAGGTTGGCTGGTAGGGTGGACCTCTGCGCATAATCACATTTGTGTGCAATCAGAGCCACGTCTGGATTTCTTGGAATGTGGATTGTTTGGGGTGAGTTTATCTCTGGATGTGTGCAAATGTATGTGCATTCATGTGTGCCTGCGTGGAGGTCTGGGGTTGGGTGGTAGGGTGGAGCTCTGCGCATAATCACATGTGTGTGCAATCAGAGCCACGTCTGGATTTCTTGGAATGTGGATTGTTTGGGGTGAGTTTATCTCTGGATGTGTGCAAATGTATGTGCATTCATGTGTGCCTGCGTGGAGATCTGAGGTTGGCTGGTAGGGTGGACCTCTGCGCATAATCACATGTGTGTGCAATCAGAGCCATGTCTGGATTTCTTGGAATGTGGATTGTTTGGGGTGAGTTTATCTCTGGATGTGTGCAAATGTATGTGCATTCATGTGTGCCTGCGTGGAGATCTGAGGTTGGCTGGTAGGGTGGACCTCTGCGCATAATCACATGTGTGTGCAATCAGATTCACGTCTGGATTTCTTGGAATGTTGATTGTTTGGGGTGAGTTTATCTCTGGATGTGTGCAAATGTATGTGCATTCATGTGTGCCTGCGTGGAGATCTGAGGTTGGCTGGTAGGGTGGACCTCTGCGCATAATCACATGTGTGTGCAATCAGAGCCACGTCTGGATTTCTTGGAATGTGGATTGTTTGGGGTGAGTTTATCTCTGGATGTGTGCAAATGTATGTGCATTCATGTGTGCCTGCGTGGAGATCTGAGGTTGGCTGGTAGGGTGGACCTCTGCGCATAATCACATGTGTGTGCAATCAGAGCCACGTCTGGATTTCTTGGAATGTGGATTGTTTGGGGTGAGTTTATCTCTGGATGTGTGCAAATGTATGTGCATTCATGTGTGCCTGCGTGGAGATCTGAGGTTGGCTGGTAGGGTGGACCTCTGCGCATAATCACATGTGTGTGCAATCAGAGCCACGTCTGGATTTCTTGGAATGTGGATTGTTTGGGGTGAGTTTATCTCTGGATGTGTGCAAATGTATGTGCATTCATGTGTGCCTGCGTGGAGATCTGAGGTTGGCTGGTAGGGTGGACCTCTGCGCATAATCACATGTGTGTGCAATCAGAGCCACGTCTGGATTTCTTGGAATGTGGATTGTTTGGGGTGAGTTTATCTCTGGATGTGTGCAAATGTATGTGCATTCATGTGTGCCTGCGTGGAGGTCTGGGGTTGGGTGGTAGGGTGGACCTCTGCGCATAATCACATGTGTGTGCAATCAGAGCCACGTCTGGATTTCTTGGAATGTGGATTGTTTGGGGTGAGTTTATCTCTGGATGTGTGCAAATGTATGTGCATTCATGTGTGCCTGCGTGGAGATCTGAGGTTGGCTGGTAGGGTGGACCTCTGCGCATAATCACATGTGTGTGCAATCAGAGCCACGTCTGGATTTCTTGGAATGTGGATTGTTTGGGGTGAGTTTATCTCTGGATGTGTGCAAATGTATGTGCATTCATGTGTGCCTGCGTGGAGGTCTGGGGTTGGGTGGTAGGGTGGACCTCTGCGCATAATCACATGTGTGTGCAATCAGAGCCACGTCTGGATTTCTTGGAATGTGGATTGTTTGGGGTGAGTTTATCTCTGGATGTGTGCAAATGTATGTGCATTCATGTGTGCCTGCGTGGAGATCTGAGGTTGGCTGGTAGGGTGGACCTCTGCGCATAATCACATGTGTGTGCAATCAGAGCCACGTCTGGATTTCTTGGAATGTGGATTGTTTGGGGTGAGTTTATCTCTGGATGTGTGCAAATGTATGTGCATTCATGTGTGCCTGCGTGGAGGTCTGGGGTTGGGTGGTAGGGTGGACCTCTGCGCATAATCACATGTGTGTGCAATCAGAGCCACGTCTGGATTTCTTGGAATGTGGATTGTTTGGGGTGAGTTTATCTCTGGATGTGTGCAAATGTATGTGCATTCATGTGTGCCTGCGTGGAGATCTGAGGTTGGCTGGTAGGGTGGACCTCTGCGCATAATCACATGTGTGTGCAATCAGAGCCACGTCTGGATTTCTTGGAATGTGGATTGTTTGGGGTGAGTTTATCTCTGGATGTGTGCAAATGTATGTGCATTCATGTGTGCCTGCGTGGAGATCTGAGGTTGGCTGGTAGGGTGGACCTCTGCGCATAATCACATGTGTGTGCAATCAGAGCCACGTCTGGATTTCTTGGAATGTGGATTGTTTGGGGTGAGTTTATCTCTGGATGTGTGCAAATGTATGTGCATTCATGTGTGCCTGCGTGGAGGTCTGGGGTTGGGTGGTAGGGTGGACCTCTGCGCATAATCACATGTGTGTGCAATCAGAGCCACGTCTGGATTTCTTGGAATGTGGATTGTTTGGGGTGAGTTTATCTCTGGATGTGTGCAAATGTATGTGCATTCATGTGTGCCTGCGTGGAGATCTGAGGTTGGCTGGTAGGGTGGACCTCTGCGCATAATCACATGTGTGTGCAATCAGAGCCACGTCTGGATTTCTTGGAATGTGGATTGTTTGGGGTGAGTTTATCTCTGGATGTGTGCAAATGTATGTGCATTCATGTGTGCCTGCGTGGAGATCTGAGGTTGGCTGGTAGGGTGGACCTCTGCGCATAATCACATGTGTGTGCAATCAGAGCCACGTCTGGATTTCTTGGAATGTGGATTGTTTGGGGTGAGTTTATCTCTGGATGTGTGCAAATGTATGTGCATTCATGTGTGCCTGCGTGGAGATCTGAGGTTGGCTGGTAGGGTGGACCTCTGCGCATAATCACATGTGTGTGCAATCAGAGCCACGTCTGGATTTCTTGGAATGTGGATTGTTTGGGGTGAGTTTATCTCTGGATGTGTGCAAATGTATGTGCATTCATGTATGCCTGCGTGGAGATCTGAGGTTGGCTGGTAGGGTGGACCTCTGCGCATAATCACGTGTGTGCAATCAGAGCCACGTCTGGATTTCTTGGAATGTGGATTGTTTGGGGTGAGTTTATCTCTGGATGTGTGCAAATGTATGTGCATTCATGTGTGCCTGCGTGGAGATCTGAGGTTGGCTGGTAGGGTGGACCTCTGCGCATAATCACATGTGTGTGCAATCAGAGCCACGTCTGGATTTCTTGGAATGTGGATTGTTTGGGGTGAGTTTATCTCTGGATGTGTGCAAATGTATGTGCATTCATGTGTGCCTGCGTGGAGGTCTGAGGTTGGCTGGTAGGGTGGACCTCTGCGCATAATCACATGTGTGTGCAATCAGAGCCACGTCTGGATTTCTTGGAATGTGGATTGTTTGGGGTGAGTTTATCTCTGGATGTGTGCAAATGTATGTGCATTCATGTGTGCCTGCGTGGAGATCTGAGGTTGGCTGGTAGGGTGGACCTCTGCGCATAATCACATGTGTGTGCAATCAGAGCCACGTCTGGATTTCTTGGAATGTGGATTGTTTGGGGTGAGTTTATCTCTGGATGTGTGCAAATGTATGTGCATTCATGTGTGCCTGCGTGGAGATCTGAGGTTGGCTGGTAGGGTGGACCTCTGCGCATAATCACATTTGTGTGCAATCAGAGCCACGTCTGGATTTCTTGGAATGTGGATTGTTTGGGGTGAGTTTATCTCTGGATGTGTGCAAATGTATGTGCATTCATGTGTGCCTGCGTGGAGGTCTGGGGTTGGGTGGTAGGGTGGACCTCTGCGCATAATCACATGTGTGTGCAATCAGAGCCACGTCTGGATTTCTTGGAATGTGGATTGTTTGGGGTGAGTTTATCTCTGGATGTGTGCAAATGTATGTGCATTCATGTGTGCCTGCGTGGAGATCTGAGGTTGGCTGGTAGGGTGGACCTCTGCGCATAATCACATGTGTGTGCAATCAGAGCCACGTCTGGATTTCTTGGAATGTGGATTGTTTGGGGTGAGTTTATCTCTGGATGTGTGCAAATGTATGTGCATTCATGTGTGCCTGCGTGGAGATCTGAGGTTGGCTGGTAGGGTGGACCTCTGCGCATAATCACATGTGTGTGCAATCAGATTCACGTCTGGATTTCTTGGAATGTTGATTGTTTGGGGTGAGTTTATCTCTGGATGTGTGCAAATGTATGTGCATTCATGTGTGCCTGCGTGGAGATCTGAGGTTGGCTGGTAGGGTGGACCTCTGCGCATAATCACATGTGTGTGCAATCAGAGCCACGTCTGGATTTCTTGGAATGTGGATTGTTTGGGGTGAGTTTATCTCTGGATGTGTGCAAATGTATGTGCATTCATGTGTGCCTGCGTGGAGATCTGAGGTTGGCTGGTAGGGTGGACCTCTGCGCATAATCACATGTGTGTGCAATCAGAGCCACGTCTGGATTTCTTGGAATGTGGATTGTTTGGGGTGAGTTTATCTCTGGATGTGTGCAAATGTATGTGCATTCATGTGTGCCTGCGTGGAGATCTGAGGTTGGCTGGTAGGGTGGACCTCTGCGCATAATCACATGTGTGTGCAATCAGAGCCACGTCTGGATTTCTTGGAATGTGGATTGTTTGGGGTGAGTTTATCTCTGGATGTGTGCAAATGTATGTGCATTCATGTGTGCCTGCGTGGAGATCTGAGGTTGGCTGGTAGGGTGGACCTCTGCGCATAATCACATGTGTGTGCAATCAGAGCCACGTCTGGATTTCTTGGAATGTGGATTGTTTGGGGTGAGTTTATCTCTTGATGTGTGCAAATGTATGTGCATTCATGTGTGCCTGCGTGGAGATCTGAGGTTGGCTGGTAGGGTGGACCTCTGCGCATAATCACATGTGTGTGCAATCAGAGCCACGTCTGGATTTCTTGGAATGTGGATTGTTTGGGGTGAGTTTATCTCTGGATGTGTGCAAATGTATGTGCATTCATGTGTGCCTGCGTGGAGATCTGAGGTTGGCTGGTAGGGTGGACCTCTGCGCATAATCACATGTGTGTGCAATCAGAGCCACGTCTGGATTTCTTGGAATGTGGATTGTTTGGGGTGAGTTTATCTCTGGATGTGTGCAAATGTATGTGCATTCATGTGTGCCTGCGTGGAGATCTGAGGTTGGCTGGTAGGGTGGACCTCTGCGCATAATCACATGTGTGTGCAATCAGAGCCACGTCTGGATTTCTTGGAATGTGGATTGTTTGGGGTGAGTTTATCTCTGGATGTGTGCAAATGTATGTGCATTCATGTGTGCCTGCGTGGAGATCTGAGGTTGGCTGGTAGGGTGGACCTCTGCGCATAATCACATGTGTGTGCAATCAGAGCCACGTCTGGATTTCTTGGAATGTGGATTGTTTGGGGTGAGTTTATCTCTGGATGTGTGCAAATGTATGTGCATTCATGTGTGCCTGCGTGGAGATCTGAGGTTGGCTGGTAGGGTGGACCTCTGCGCATAATCACATGTGTGTGCAATCAGAGCCACGTCTGGATTTCTTGGAATGTGGATTGTTTGGGGTGAGTTTATCTCTGGATGTGTGCAAATGTATGTGCATTCATGTGTGCCTGCGTGGAGATCTGAGGTTGGCTGGTAGGGTGGACCTCTGCGCATAATCACATGTGTGTGCAATCAGAGCCACGTCTGGATTTCTTGGAATGTGGATTGTTTGGGGTGAGTTTATCTCTGGATGTGTGCAAATGTATGTGCATTCATGTGTGCCTGCGTGGAGATCTGAGGTTGGCTGGTAGGGTGGACCTCTGCGCATAATCACATGTGTGTGCAATCAGAGCCACGTCTGGATTTCTTGGAATGTGGATTGTTTGGGGTGAGTTTATCTCTGGATGTGTGCAAATGTATGTGCATTCATGTGTGCCTGCGTGGAGATCTGAGGTTGGCTGGTAGGGTGGACCTCTGCGCATAATCACATGTGTGTGCAATCAGAGCCACGTCTGGATTTCTTGGAATGTGGATTGTTTGGGGTGAGTTTATCTCTGGATGTGTGCAAATGTATGTGCATTCATGTGTGCCTGCGTGGAGATCTGAGGTTGGCTGGTAGGGTGGACCTCTGCGCATAATCACATGTGTGTGCAATCAGAGCCACGTCTGGATTTCTTGGAATGTGGATTGTTTGGGGTGAGTTTATCTCTGGATGTGTGCAAATGTATGTGCATTCATGTGTGCCTGCGTGGAGATCTGAGGTTGGCTGGTAGGGTGGACCTCTGCGCATAATCACATGTGTGTGCAATCAGAGCCACGTCTGGATTTCTTGGAATGTGGATTGTTTGGGGTGAGTTTATCTCTGGATGTGTGCAAATGTATGTGCATTCATGTGTGCCTGCGTGGAGATCTGAGGTTGGCTGGTAGGGTGGACCTCTGCGCATAATCACATGTGTGTGCAATCAGAGCCACGTCTGGATTTCTTGGAATGTGGATTGTTTGGGGTGAGTTTATCTCTGGATGTGTGCAAATGTATGTGCATTCATGTGTGCCTGCGTGGAGATCTGAGGTTGGCTGGTAGGGTGGACCTCTGCGCATAATCACATGTGTGTGCAATCAGAGCCACGTCTGGATTTCTTGGAATGTGGATTGTTTGGGGTGAGTTTATCTCTGGATGTGTGCAAATGTATGTGCATTCATGTGTGCCTGCGTGGAGATCTGAGGTTGGCTGGTAGGGTGGACCTCTGCGCATAATCACATGTGTGTGCAATCAGAGCCACGTCTGGATTTCTTGGAATGTGGATTGTTTGGGGTGAGTTTATCTCTTGATGTGTGCAAATGTATGTGCATTCATGTGTGCCTGCGTGGAGATCTGAGGTTGGCTGGTAGGGTGGACCTCTGCGCATAATCACATGTGTGTGCAATCAGAGCCACGTCTGGATTTCTTGGAATGTGGATTGTTTGGGGTGAGTTTATCTCTGGATGTGTGCAAATGTATGTGCATTCATGTGTGCCTGCGTGGAGATCTGAGGTTGGCTGGTAGGGTGGACCTCTGCGCATAATCACATGTGTGTGCAATCAGAGCCACGTCTGGATTTCTTGGAATGTGGATTGTTTGGGGTGAGTTTATCTCTGGATGTGTGCAAATGTATGTGCATTCATGTGTGCCTGCGTGGAGATCTGAGGTTGGCTGGTAGGGTGGACCTCTGCGCATAATCACATGTGTGTGCAATCAGAGCCACGTCTGGATTTCTTGGAATGTGGATTGTTTGGGGTGAGTTTATCTCTGGATGTGTGCAAATGTATGTGCATTCATGTGTGCCTGCGTGGAGATCTGAGGTTGGCTGGTAGGGTGGACCTCTGCGCATAATCACATGTGTGTGCAATCAGAGCCACGTCTGGATTTCTTGGAATGTGGATTGTTTGGGGTGAGTTTATCTCTGGATGTGTGCAAATGTATGTGCATTCATGTGTGCCTGCGTGGAGATCTGAGGTTGGCTGGTAGGGTGGACCTCTGCGCATAATCACATGTGTGTGCAATCAGAGCCACGTCTGGATTTCTTGGAATGTGGATTGTTTGGGGTGAGTTTATCTCTGGATGTGTGCAAATGTATGTGCA
Source organism: Rhamphochromis longiceps (assembly GCF_057381845.1). Taxonomy (NCBI): domain Eukaryota; kingdom Metazoa; phylum Chordata; class Actinopteri; order Cichliformes; family Cichlidae; genus Rhamphochromis; species Rhamphochromis longiceps. The sequence goes on from NC_140564.1 coordinate 5,349,540, forward strand.
TTCATGTGTGCCTGCGTGGAGATCTGAGGTTGGCTGGTAGGGTGGACCTCTGCGCATAATCACATGTGTGTGCAATCAGAGCCACGTCTGGATTTCTTGGAATGTGGATTGTTTGGGGTGAGTTTATCTCTGGATGTGTGCAAATGTATGTGCATTCATGTGTGCCTGCGTGGAGATCTGAGGTTGGCTGGTAGGGTGGACCTCTGCGCATAATCACATGTGTGTGCAATCAGAGCCACGTCTGGATTTCTTGGAATGTGGATTGTTTGGGGTGAGTTTATCTCTGGATGTGTGCAAATGTATGTGCATTCATGTGTGCCTGCGTGGAGATCTGAGGTTGGCTGGTAGGGTGGACCTCTGCGCATAATCACATGTGTGTGCAATCAGAGCCACGTCTGGATTTCTTGGAATGTGGATTGTTTGGGGTGAGTTTATCTCTGGATGTGTGCAAATGTATGTGCATTCATGTGTGCCTGCGTGGAGATCTGAGGTTGGCTGGTAGGGTGGACCTCTGCGCATAATCACATGTGTGTGCAATCAGAGCCACGTCTGGATTTCTTGGAATGTGGATTGTTTGGGGTGAGTTTATCTCTGGATGTGTGCAAATGTATGTGCATTCATGTGTGCCTGCGTGGAGATCTGAGGTTGGCTGGTAGGGTGGACCTCTGCGCATAATCACATGTGTGTGCAATCAGAGCCACGTCTGGATTTCTTGGAATGTGGATTGTTTGGGGTGAGTTTATCTCTGGATGTGTGCAAATGTATGTGCATTCATGTGTGCCTGCGTGGAGATCTGAGGTTGGCTGGTAGGGTGGACCTCTGCGCATAATCACATGTGTGTGCAATCAGAGCCACGTCTGGATTTCTTGGAATGTGGATTGTTTGGGGTGAGTTTATCTCTGGATGTGTGCAAATGTATGTGCATTCATGTGTGCCTGCGTGGAGATCTGAGGTTGGCTGGTAGGGTGGACCTCTGCGCATAATCACCTGTGTGTGCAATCAGAGCCACGTCTGGATTTCTTGGAATGTGGATTGTTTGGGGTGAGTTTATCTCTGGATGTGTGCAAATGTATGTGCATTCATGTGTGCCTGCGTGGAGATCTGAGGTTGGCTGGTAGGGTGGACCTCTGCGCATAATCACATGTGTGTGCAATCAGAGCCACGTCTGGATTTCTTGGAATGTGGATTGTTTGGGGTGAGTTTATCTCTGGATGTGTGCAAATGTATGTGCATTCATGTGTGCCTGCGTGGAGATCTGAGGTTGGCTGGTAGGGTGGAACTCTGCGCATAATCACATGTGTGTGCAATCAGAGCCACGTCTGGATTTCTTGGAATGTGGATTGTTTGGGGTGAGTTTATCTCTGGATGTGTGCAAATGTATGTGCATTCATGTGTGCCTGCGTGGAGATCTGAGGTTGGCTGGTAGGGTGGACCTCTGCGCATAATCACATGTGTGTGCAATCAGAGCCACGTCTGGATTTCTTGGAATGTGGATTGTTTGGGGTGAGTTTATCTCTGGATGTGTGCAAATGTATGTGCATTCATGTGTGCCTGCGTGGAGATCTGAGGTTGGCTGGTAGGGTGGACCTCTGCGCATAATCACATGTGTGTGCAATCAGATTCACGTCTGGATTTCTTGGAATGTTGATTGTTTGGGGTGAGTTTATCTCTGGATGTGTGCAAATGTATGTGCATTCATGTGTGCCTGCGTGGAGATCTGAGGTTGGCTGGTAGGGTGGACCTCTGCGCATAATCACATGTGTGTGCAATCAGAGCCACGTCTGGATTTCTTGGAATGTGGATTGTTTGGGGTGAGTTTATCTCTGGATGTGTGCAAATGTATGTGCATTCATGTGTGCCTGCGTGGAGATCTGAGGTTGGCTGGTAGGGTGGACCTCTGCGCATAATCACATGTGTGTGCAATCAGAGCCACGTCTGGATTTCTTGGAATGTGGATTGTTTGGGGTGAGTTTATCTCTGGATGTGTGCAAATGTATGTGCATTCATGTGTGCCTGCGTGGAGATCTGAAGTTGGCTGGTAGGGTGGACCTCTGCGCATAATCACATGTGTGTGCAATCAGAGCCACGTCTGGATTTCTTGGAATGTGGATTGTTTGGGGTGAGTTTATCTCTGGATGTGTGCAAATGTATGTGCATTCATGTGTGCCTGCGTGGAGATCTGAGGTTGGCTGGTAGGGTGGACCTCTGCGCATAATCACATGTGTGTGCAATCAGAGCCACGTCTGGATTTCTTGGAATGTGGATTGTTTGGGGTGAGTTTATCTCTGGATGTGTGCAAATGTATGTGCATTCATGTGTGCCTGCGTGGAGATCTGAGGTTGGCTGGTAGGGTGGACCTCTGCGCATAATCACATGTGTGTGCAATCAGAGCCACGTCTGGATTTCTTGGAATGTGGATTGTTTGGGGTGAGTTTATCTCTGGATGTGTGCAAATGTATGTGCATTCATGTGTGCCTGCGTGGAGATCTGAGGTTGGCTGGTAGGGTGGACCTCTGCGCATAATCACATGTGTGTGCAATCAGAGCCACGTCTGGATTTCTTGGAATGTGGATTGTTTGGGGTGAGTTTATCTCTGGATGTGTGCAAATGTATGTGCATTCATGTGTGCCTGCGTGGAGATCTGAGGTTGGCTGGTAGGGTGGACCTCTGCGCATAATCACATGTGTGTGCAATCAGAGCCACGTCTGGATTTCTTGGAATGTGGATTGTTTGGGGTGAGTTTATCTCTGGATGTGTGCAAATGTATGTGCATTCATGTGTGCCTGCGTGGAGATCTGAGGTTGGCTGGTAGGGTGGACCTCTGCGCATAATCACATGTGTGTGCAATCAGAGCCACGTCTGGATTTCTTGGAATGTGGATTGTTTGGGGTGAGTTTATCTCTGGATGTGTGCAAATGTATGTGCATTCATGTGTGCCTGCGTGGAGATCTGAGGTTGGCTGGTAGGGTGGACCTCTGCGCATAATCACCTGTGTGTGCAATCAGAGCCACGTCTGGATTTCTTGGAATGTGGATTGTTTGGGGTGAGTTTATCTCTGGATGTGTGCAAATGTATGTGCATTCATGTGTGCCTGCGTGGAGATCTGAGGTTGGCTGGTAGGGTGGACCTCTGCGCATAATCACATGTGTGTGCAATCAGAGCCACGTCTGGATTTCTTGGAATGTGGATTGTTTGGGGTGAGTTTATCTCTGGATGTGTGCAAATGTATGTGCATTCATGTGTGCCTGCGTGGAGATCTGAGGTTGGCTGGTAGGGTGGAACTCTGCGCATAATCACATGTGTGTGCAATCAGAGCCACGTCTGGATTTCTTGGAATGTGGATTGTTTGGGGTGAGTTTATCTCTGGATGTGTGCAAATGTATGTGCATTCATGTGTGCCTGCGTGGAGATCTGAGGTTGGCTGGTAGGGTGGACCTCTGCGCATAATCACATGTGTGTGCAATCAGAGCCACGTCTGGATTTCTTGGAATGTGGATTGTTTGGGGTGAGTTTATCTCTGGATGTGTGCAAATGTATGTGCATTCATGTGTGCCTGCGTGGAGATCTGAGGTTGGCTGGTAGGGTGGACCTCTGCGCATAATCACATGTGTGTGCAATCAGATTCACGTCTGGATTTCTTGGAATGTTGATTGTTTGGGGTGAGTTTATCTCTGGATGTGTGCAAATGTATGTGCATTCATGTGTGCCTGCGTGGAGATCTGAGGTTGGCTGGTAGGGTGGACCTCTGCGCATAATCACATGTGTGTGCAATCAGAGCCACGTCTGGATTTCTTGGAATGTGGATTGTTTGGGGTGAGTTTATCTCTGGATGTGTGCAAATGTATGTGCATTCATGTGTGCCTGCGTGGAGATCTGAGGTTGGCTGGTAGGGTGGACCTCTGCGCATAATCACATGTGTGTGCAATCAGAGCCACGTCTGGATTTCTTGGAATGTGGATTGTTTGGGGTGAGTTTATCTCTGGATGTGTGCAAATGTATGTGCATTCATGTGTGCCTGCGTGGAGATCTGAAGTTGGCTGGTAGGGTGGACCTCTGCGCATAATCACATGTGTGTGCAATCAGAGCCACGTCTGGATTTCTTGGAATGTGGATTGTTTGGGGTGAGTTTATCTCTGGATGTGTGCAAATGTATGTGCATTCATGTGTGCCTGCGTGGAGATCTGAGGTTGGCTGGTAGGGTGGACCTCTGCGCATAATCACATGTGTGTGCAATCAGAGCCACGTCTGGATTTCTTGGAATGTGGATTGTTTGGGGTGAGTTTATCTCTGGATGTGTGCAAATGTATGTGCATTCATGTGTGCCTGCGTGGAGATCTGAGGTTGGCTGGTAGGGTGGACCTCTGCGCATAATCACATGTGTGTGCAATCAGAGCCACGTCTGGATTTCTTGGAATGTGGATTGTTTGGGGTGAGTTTATCTCTGGATGTGTGCAAATGTATGTGCATTCATGTGTGCCTGCGTGGAGATCTGAGGTTGGCTGGTAGGGTGGACCTCTGCGCATAATCACATGTGTGTGCAATCAGAGCCACGTCTGGATTTCTTGGAATGTGGATTGTTTGGGGTGAGTTTATCTCTGGATGTGTGCAAATGTATGTGCATTCATGTGTGCCTGCGTGGAGATCTGAGGTTGGCTGGTAGGGTGGACCTCTGCGCATAATCACATGTGTGTGCAATCAGAGCCACGTCTGGATTTCTTGGAATGTGGATTGTTTGGGGTGAGTTTATCTCTTGATGTGTGCAAATGTATGTGCATTCATGTGTGCCTGCGTGGAGATCTGAGGTTGGCTGGTAGGGTGGACCTCTGCGCATAATCACATGTGTGTGCAATCAGAGCCACGTCTGGATTTCTTGGAATGTGGATTGTTTGGGGTGAGTTTATCTCTGGATGTGTGCAAATGTATGTGCATTCATGTGTGCCTGCGTGGAGATCTGAGGTTGGCTGGTAGGGTGGACCTCTGCGCATAATCACATGTGTGTGCAATCAGAGCCACGTCTGGATTTCTTGGAATGTGGATTGTTTGGGGTGAGTTTATCTCTGGATGTGTGCAAATGTATGTGCATTCATGTGTGCCTGCGTGGAGATCTGAGGTTGGCTGGTAGGGTGGATCTCTGCGCATAATCACATGTGTGTGCAATCAGAGCCACGTCTGGATTTCTTGGAATGTGGATTGTTTGGGGTGAGTTTATCTCTGGATGTGTGCAAATGTATGTGCATTCATGTGTGCCTGCGTGGAGATCTGAGGTTGGCTGGTAGGGTGGACCTCTGCGCATAATCACCTGTGTGTGCAATCAGAGCCACGTCTGGATTTCTTGGAATGTGGATTGTTTGGGGTGAGTTTATCTCTGGATGTGTGCAAATGTATGTGCATTCATGTGTGCCTGCGTGGAGATCTGAGGTTGGCTGGTAGGGTGGACCTCTGCGCATAATCACATGTGTGTGCAATCAGAGCCACGTCTGGATTTCTTGGAATGTGGATTGTTTGGGGTGAGTTTATCTCTGGATGTGTGCAAATGTATGTGCATTCATGTGTGCCTGCGTGGAGATCTGAAGTTGGCTGGTAGGGTGGACCTCTGCGCATAATCACATGTGTGTGCAATCAGAGCCACGTCTGGATTTCTTGGAATGTGGATTGTTTGGGGTGAGTTTATCTCTGGATGTGTGCAAATGTATGTGCATTCATGTGTGCCTGCGTGGAGATCTGAGGTTGGCTGGTAGGGTGGACCTCTGCGCATAATCACATGTGTGTGCAATCAGAGCCACGTCTGGATTTCTTGGAATGTGGATTGTTTGGGGTGAGTTTATCTCTGGATGTGTGCAAATGTATGTGCATTCATGTGTGCCTGCGTGGAGATCTGAGGTTGGCTGGTAGGGTGGACCTCTGCGCATAATCACATGTGTGTGCAATCAGAGCCACGTCTGGATTTCTTGGAATGTGGATTGTTTGGGGTGAGTTTATCTCTGGATGTGTGCAAATGTATGTGCATTCATGTGTGCCTGCGTGGAGATCTGAGGTTGGCTGGTAGGGTGGACCTCTGCGCATAATCACATGTGTGTGCAATCAGAGCCACGTCTGGATTTCTTGGAATGTGGATTGTTTGGGGTGAGTTTATCTCTGGATGTGTGCAAATGTATGTGCATTCATGTGTGCCTGCGTGGAGATCTGAGGTTGGCTGGTAGGGTGGACCTCTGCGCATAATCACATGTGTGTGCAATCAGAGCCACGTCTGGATTTCTTGGAATGTGGATTGTTTGGGGTGAGTTTATCTCTGGATGTGTGCAAATGTATGTGCATTCATGTGTGCCTGCGTGGAGATCTGAGGTTGGCTGGTAGGGTGGACCTCTGCGCATAATCACATGTGTGTGCAATCAGAGCCACGTCTGGATTTCTTGGAATGTGGATTGTTTGGGGTGAGTTTATCTCTGGATGTGTGCAAATGTATGTGCATTCATGTGTGCCTGCGTGGAGATCTGAGGTTGGCTGGTAGGGTGGACCTCTGCGCATAATCACCTGTGTGTGCAATCAGAGCCACGTCTGGATTTCTTGGAATGTGGATTGTTTGGGGTGAGTTTATCTCTGGATGTGTGCAAATGTATGTGCATTCATGTGTGCCTGCGTGGAGATCTGAGGTTGGCTGGTAGGGTGGACCTCTGCGCATAATCACATGTGTGTGCAATCAGAGCCACGTCTGGATTTCTTGGAATGTGGATTGTTTGGGGTGAGTTTATCTCTGGATGTGTGCAAATGTATGTGCATTCATGTGTGCCTGCGTGGAGATCTGAGGTTGGCTGGTAGGGTGGAACTCTGCGCATAATCACATGTGTGTGCAATCAGAGCCACGTCTGGATTTCTTGGAATGTGGATTGTTTGGGGTGAGTTTATCTCTGGATGTGTGCAAATGTATGTGCATTCATGTGTGCCTGCGTGGAGATCTGAGGTTGGCTGGTAGGGTGGACCTCTGCGCATAATCACATGTGTGTGCAATCAGAGCCACGTCTGGATTTCTTGGAATGTGGATTGTTTGGGGTGAGTTTATCTCTGGATGTGTGCAAATGTATGTGCATTCATGTGTGCCTGCGTGGAGATCTGAGGTTGGCTGGTAGGGTGGACCTCTGCGCATAATCACATGTGTGTGCAATCAGATTCACGTCTGGATTTCTTGGAATGTTGATTGTTTGGGGTGAGTTTATCTCTGGATGTGTGCAAATGTATGTGCATTCATGTGTGCCTGCGTGGAGATCTGAGGTTGGCTGGTAGGGTGGACCTCTGCGCATAATCACATGTGTGTGCAATCAGAGCCACGTCTGGATTTCTTGGAATGTGGATTGTTTGGGGTGAGTTTATCTCTGGATGTGTGCAAATGTATGTGCATTCATGTGTGCCTGCGTGGAGATCTGAGGTTGGCTGGTAGGGTGGACCTCTGCGCATAATCACATGTGTGTGCAATCAGAGCCACGTCTGGATTTCTTGGAATGTGGATTGTTTGGGGTGAGTTTATCTCTGGATGTGTGCAAATGTATGTGCATTCATGTGTGCCTGCGTGGAGATCTGAAGTTGGCTGGTAGGGTGGACCTCTGCGCATAATCACATGTGTGTGCAATCAGAGCCACGTCTGGATTTCTTGGAATGTGGATTGTTTGGGGTGAGTTTATCTCTGGATGTGTGCAAATGTATGTGCATTCATGTGTGCCTGCGTGGAGATCTGAGGTTGGCTGGTAGGGTGGACCTCTGCGCATAATCACATGTGTGTGCAATCAGAGCCACGTCTGGATTTCTTGGAATGTGGATTGTTTGGGGTGAGTTTATCTCTGGATGTGTGCAAATGTATGTGCATTCATGTGTGCCTGCGTGGAGATCTGAGGTTGGCTGGTAGGGTGGACCTCTGCGCATAATCACATGTGTGTGCAATCAGAGCCACGTCTGGATTTCTTGGAATGTGGATTGTTTGGGGTGAGTTTATCTCTGGATGTGTGCAAATGTATGTGCATTCATGTGTGCCTGCGTGGAGATCTGAGGTTGGCTGGTAGGGTGGACCTCTGCGCATAATCACATGTGTGTGCAATCAGAGCCACGTCTGGATTTCTTGGAATGTGGATTGTTTGGGGTGAGTTTATCTCTGGATGTGTGCAAATGTATGTGCATTCATGTGTGCCTGCGTGGAGATCTGAGGTTGGCTGGTAGGGTGGACCTCTGCGCATAATCACATGTGTGTGCAATCAGAGCCACGTCTGGATTTCTTGGAATGTGGATTGTTTGGGGTGAGTTTATCTCTGGATGTGTGCAAATGTATGTGCATTCATGTGTGCCTGCGTGGAGATCTGAGGTTGGCTGGTAGGGTGGACCTCTGCGCATAATCACATGTGTGTGCAATCAGAGCCACGTCTGGATTTCTTGGAATGTGGATTGTTTGGGGTGAGTTTATCTCTGGATGTGTGCAAATGTATGTGCATTCATGTGTGCCTGCGTGGAGATCTGAGGTTGGCTGGTAGGGTGGACCTCTGCGCATAATCACATGTGTGTGCAATCAGAGCCACGTCTGGATTTCTTGGAATGTGGATTGTTTGGGGTGAGTTTATCTCTGGATGTGTGCAAATGTATGTGCATTCATGTGTGCCTGCGTGGAGATCTGAGGTTGGCTGGTAGGGTGGACCTCTGCGCATAATCACATGTGTGTGCAATCAGAGCCACGTCTGGATTTCTTGGAATGTGGATTGTTTGGGGTGAGTTTATCTCTGGATGTGTGCAAATGTATGTGCATTCATGTGTGCCTGCGTGGAGATCTGAGGTTGGCTGGTAGGGTGGACCTCTGCGCATAATCACATGTGTGTGCAATCAGAGCCACGTCTGGATTTCTTGGAATGTGGATTGTTTGGGGTGAGTTTATCTCTGGATGTGTGCAAATGTATGTGCATTCATGTGTGCCTGCGTGGAGATCTGAGGTTGGCTGGTAGGGTGGACCTCTGCGCATAATCACCTGTGTGTGCAATCAGAGCCACGTCTGGATTTCTTGGAATGTGGATTGTTTGGGGTGAGTTTATCTCTGGATGTGTGCAAATGTATGTGCATTCATGTGTGCCTGCGTGGAGATCTGAGGTTGGCTGGTAGGGTGGACCTCTGCGCATAATCACATGTGTGTGCAATCAGAGCCACGTCTGGATTTCTTGGAATGTGGATTGTTTGGGGTGAGTTTATCTCTGGATGTGTGCAAATGTATGTGCATTCATGTGTGCCTGCGTGGAGATCTGAGGTTGGCTGGTAGGGTGGAACTCTGCGCATAATCACATGTGTGTGCAATCAGAGCCACGTCTGGATTTCTTGGAATGTGGATTGTTTGGGGTGAGTTTATCTCTGGATGTGTGCAAATGTATGTGCATTCATGTGTGCCTGCGTGGAGATCTGAGGTTGGCTGGTAGGGTGGACCTCTGCGCATAATCACATGTGTGTGCAATCAGAGCCACGTCTGGATTTCTTGGAATGTGGATTGTTTGGGGTGAGTTTATCTCTGGATGTGTGCAAATGTATGTGCATTCATGTGTGCCTGCGTGGAGATCTGAGGTTGGCTGGTAGGGTGGACCTCTGCGCATAATCACATGTGTGTGCAATCAGAGCCACGTCTGGATTTCTTGGAATGTGGATTGTTTGGGGTGAGTTTATCTCTGGATGTGTGCAAATGTATGTGCATTCATGTGTGCCTGCGTGGAGATCTGAGGTTGGCTGGTAGGGTGGACCTCTGCGCATAATCACATGTGTGTGCAATCAGAGCCACGTCTGGATTTCTTGGAATGTGGATTGTTTGGGGTGAGTTTATCTCTGGATGTGTGCAAATGTATGTGCATTCATGTGTGCCTGCGTGGAGATCTGAGGTTGGCTGGTAGGGTGGACCTCTGCGCATAATCACATGTGTGTGCAATCAGAGCCACGTCTGGATTTCTTGGAATGTGGATTGTTTGGGGTGAGTTTATCTCTGGATGTGTGCAAATGTATGTGCATTCATGTGTGCCTGCGTGGAGATCTGAGGTTGGCTGGTAGGGTGGACCTCTGCGCATAATCACCTGTGTGTGCAATCAGAGCCACGTCTGGATTTCTTGGAATGTGGATTGTTTGGGGTGAGTTTATCTCTGGATGTGTGCAAATGTATGTGCATTCATGTGTGCCTGCGTGGAGATCTGAGGTTGGCTGGTAGGGTGGACCTCTGCGCATAATCACATGTGTGTGCAATCAGAGCCACGTCTGGATTTCTTGGAATGTGGATTGTTTGGGGTGAGTTTATCTCTGGATGTGTGCAAATGTATGTGCATTCATGTGTGCCTGCGTGGAGATCTGAGGTTGGCTGGTAGGGTGGAACTCTGCGCATAATCACATGTGTGTGCAATCAGAGCCACGTCTGGATTTCTTGGAATGTGGATTGTTTGGGGTGAGTTTATCTCTGGATGTGTGCAAATGTATGTGCATTCATGTGTGCCTGCGTGGAGATCTGAGGTTGGCTGGTAGGGTGGACCTCTGCGCATAATCACATGTGTGTGCAATCAGAGCCACGTCTGGATTTCTTGGAATGTGGATTGTTTGGGGTGAGTTTATCTCTGGATGTGTGCAAATGTATGTGCATTCATGTGTGCCTGCGTGGAGATCTGAGGTTGGCTGGTAGGGTGGACCTCTGCGCATAATCACATGTGTGTGCAATCAGAGCCACGTCTGGATTTCTTGGAATGTGGATTGTTTGGGGTGAGTTTATCTCTGGATGTGTGCAAATGTATGTGCATTCATGTGTGCCTGCGTGGAGATCTGAAGTTGGCTGGTAGGGTGGACCTCTGCGCATAATCACATGTGTGTGCAATCAGAGCCACGTCTGGATTTCTTGGAATGTGGATTGTTTGGGGTGAGTTTATCTCTGGATGTGTGCAAATGTATGTGCATTCATGTGTGCCTGCGTGGAGATCTGAGGTTGGCTGGTAGGGTGGACCTCTGCGCATAATCACATGTGTGTGCAATCAGAGCCACGTCTGGATTTCTTGGAATGTGGATTGTTTGGGGTGAGTTTATCTCTGGATGTGTGCAAATGTATGTGCATTCATGTGTGCCTGCGTGGAGATCTGAGGTTGGCTGGTAGGGTGGACCTCTGCGCATAATCACATGTGTGTGCAATCAGAGCCACGTCTGGATTTCTTGGAATGTGGATTGTTTGGGGTGAGTTTATCTCTGGATGTGTGCAAATGTATGTGCATTCATGTGTGCCTGCGTGGAGATCTGAGGTTGGCTGGTAGGGTGGACCTCTGCGCATAATCACATGTGTGTGCAATCAGAGCCACGTCTGGATTTCTTGGAATGTGGATTGTTTGGGGTGAGTTTATCTCTGGATGTGTGCAAATGTATGTGCATTCATGTGTGCCTGCGTGGAGATCTGAGGTTGGCTGGTAGGGTGGACCTCTGCGCATAATCACATGTGTGTGCAATCAGAGCCACGTCTGGATTTCTTGGAATGTGGATTGTTTGGGGTGAGTTTATCTCTGGATGTGTGCAAATGTATGTGCATTCATGTGTGCCTGCGTGGAGATCTGAGGTTGGCTGGTAGGGTGGACCTCTGCGCATAATCACATGTGTGTGCAATCAGAGCCACGTCTGGATTTCTTGGAATGTGGATTGTTTGGGGTGAGTTTATCTCTGGATGTGTGCAAATGTATGTGCATTCATGTGTGCCTGCGTGGAGATCTGAGGTTGGCTGGTAGGGTGGACCTCTGCGCATAATCACCTGTGTGTGCAATCAGAGCCACGTCTGGATTTCTTGGAATGTGGATTGTTTGGGGTGAGTTTATCTCTGGATGTGTGCAAATGTATGTGCATTCATGTGTGCCTGCGTGGAGATCTGAGGTTGGCTGGTAGGGTGGACCTCTGCGCATAATCACATGTGTGTGCAATCAGAGCCACGTCTGGATTTCTTGGAATGTGGATTGTTTGGGGTGAGTTTATCTCTGGATGTGTGCAAATGTATGTGCATTCATGTGTGCCTGCGTGGAGATCTGAGGTTGGCTGGTAGGGTGGAACTCTGCGCATAATCACATGTGTGTGCAATCAGAGCCACGTCTGGATTTCTTGGAATGTGGATTGTTTGGGGTGAGTTTATCTCTGGATGTGTGCAAATGTATGTGCATTCATGTGTGCCTGCGTGGAGATCTGAGGTTGGCTGGTAGGGTGGACCTCTGCGCATAATCACATGTGTGTGCAATCAGAGCCACGTCTGGATTTCTTGGAATGTGGATTGTTTGGGGTGAGTTTATCTCTGGATGTGTGCAAATGTATGTGCATTCATGTGTGCCTGCGTGGAGATCTGAGGTTGGCTGGTAGGGTGGACCTCTGCGCATAATCACATGTGTGTGCAATCAGAGCCACGTCTGGATTTCTTGGAATGTGGATTGTTTGGGGTGAGTTTATCTCTGGATGTGTGCAAATGTATGTGCATTCATGTGTGCCTGCGTGGAGATCTGAGGTTGGCTGGTAGGGTGGAACTCTGCGCATAATCACATGTGTGTGCAATCAGAGCCACGTCTGGATTTCTTGGAATGTGGATTGTTTGGGGTGAGTTTATCTCTGGATGTGTGCAAATGTATGTGCATTCATGTGTGCCTGCGTGGAGATCTGAGGTTGGCTGGTAGGGTGGACCTCTGCGCATAATCACATGTGTGTGCAATCAGAGCCACGTCTGGATTTCTTGGAATGTGGATTGTTTGGGGTGAGTTTATCTCTGGATGTGTGCAAATGTATGTGCATTCATGTGTGCCTGCGTGGAGATCTGAGGTTGGCTGGTAGGGTGGAACTCTGCGCATAATCACATGTGTGTGCAATCAGAGCCACGTCTGGATTTCTTGGAATGTGGATTGTTTGGGGTGAGTTTATCTCTGGATGTGTGCAAATGTATGTGCATTCATGTGTGCCTGCGTGGAGATCTGAGGTTGGCTGGTAGGGTGGACCTCTGCGCATAATCACATGTGTGTGCAATCAGAGCCACGTCTGGATTTCTTGGAATGTGGATTGTTTGGGGTGAGTTTATCTCTGGATGTGTGCAAATGTATGTGCATTCATGTGTGCCTGCGTGGAGGTCTGGGGTTGGGTGGTAGGGTGGACCTCTGCGCATAATCACATGTGTGTGCAATCAGAGCCACGTCTGGATTTCTTGGAATGTGGATTGTTTGGGGTGAGTTTATCTCTGGATGTGTGCAAATGTATGTGCATTCATGTGTGCCTGCGTGGAGATCTGAGGTTGGCTGGTAGGGTGGAACTCTGCGCATAATCACATGTGTGTGCAATCAGAGCCACGTCTGGATTTCTTGGAATGTGGATTGTTTGGGGTGAGTTTATCTCTGGATGTGTGCAAATGTATGTGCATTCATGTGTGCCTGCGTGGAGATCTGAGGTTGGCTGGTAGGGTGGAACTCTGCGCATAATCACATGTGTGTGCAATCAGAGCCACGTCTGGATTTCTTGGAATGTGGATTGTTTGGGGTGAGTTTATCTCTGGATGTGTGCAAATGTATGTGCATTCATGTGTGCCTGCGTGGAGATCTGAGGTTGGCTGGTAGGGTGGACCTCTGCGCATAATCACATGTGTGTGCAATCAGAGCCACGTCTGGATTTCTTGGAATGTGGATTGTTTGGGGTGAGTTTATCTCTGGATGTGTGCAAATGTATGTGCATTCATGTGTGCCTGCGTGGAGGTCTGGGGTTGGGTGGTAGGGTGGACCTCTGCGCATAATCACATGTGTGTGCAATCAGAGCCACGTCTGGATTTCTTGGAATGTGGATTGTTTGGGGTGAGTTTATCTCTGGATGTGTGCAAATGTATGTGCATTCATGTGTGCCTGCGTGGAGATCTGAGGTTGGCTGGTAGGGTGGAACTCTGCGCATAATCACATGTGTGTGCAATCAGAGCCACGTCTGGATTTCTTGGAATGTGGATTGTTTGGGGTGAGTTTATCTCTGGATGTGTGCAAATGTATGTGCATTCATGTGTGCCTGCGTGGAGATCTGAGGTTGGCTGGTAGGGTGGACCTCTGCGCATAATCACATGTGTGTGCAATCAGAGCCACGTCTGGATTTCTTGGAATGTGGATTGTTTGGGGTGAGTTTATCTCTGGATGTGTGCAAATGTATGTGCATTCATGTGTGCCTGCGTGGAGGTCTGGGGTTGGGTGGTAGGGTGGACCTCTGCGCATAATCACATGTGTGTGCAATCAGAGCCACGTCTGGATTTCTTGGAATGTGGATTGTTTGGGGTGAGTTTATCTCTGGATGTGTGCAAATGTATGTGCATTCATGTGTGCCTGCGTGGAGATCTGAGGTTGGCTGGTAGGGTGGAACTCTGCGCATAATCACATGTGTGTGCAATCAGAGCCACGTCTGGATTTCTTGGAATGTGGATTGTTTGGGGTGAGTTTATCTCTGGATGTGTGCAAATGTATGTGCATTCATGTGTGCCTGCGTGGAGATCTGAGGTTGGCTGGTAGGGTGGACCTCTGCGCATAATCACATGTGTGTGCAATCAGAGCCACGTCTGGATTTCTTGGAATGTGGATTGTTTGGGGTGAGTTTATCTCTGGATGTGTGCAAATGTATGTGCATTCATGTGTGCCTGCGTGGAGATCTGAGGTTGGCTGGTAGGGTGGACCTCTGCGCATAATCACATGTGTGTGCAATCAGAGCCACGTCTGGATTTCTTGGAATGTGGATTGTTTGGGGTGAGTTTATCTCTGGATGTGTGCAAATGTATGTGCATTCATGTGTGCCTGCGTGGAGATCTGAGGTTGGCTGGTAGGGTGGACCTCTGCGCATAATCACATGTGTGTGCAATCAGAGCCACGTCTGGATTTCTTGGAATGTGGATTGTTTGGGGTGAGTTTATCTCTGGATGTGTGCAAATGTATGTGCATTTATGTGTGCCTGCGTGGAGATCTGAGGTTGGCTGGTAGGGTGGACCTCTGCGCATAATCACATGTGTGTGCAATCAGAGCCACGTCTGGATTTCTTGGAATGTGGATTGTTTGGGGTGAGTTTATCTCTGGATGTGTGCAAATGTATGTGCATTCATGTGTGCCTGCGTGGAGATCTGAGGTTGGCTGGTAGGGTGGACCTCTGCGCATAATCACATGTGTGTGCAATCAGATTCACGTCTGGATTTCTTGGAATGTTGATTGTTTGGGGTGAGTTTATCTCTGGATGTGTGCAAATGTATGTGCATTCATGTGTGCCTGCGTGGAGGTCTGGGGTTGGGTGGTAGGGTGGACCTCTGCGCATAATCACATGTGTGTGCAATCAGAGCCACGTCTGGATTTCTTGGAATGTGGATTGTTTGGGGTGAGTTTATCTCTGGATGTGTGCAAATGTATGTGCATTCATGTGTGCCTGCGTGGAGATCTGAGGTTGGCTGGTAGGGTGGACCTCTGCGCATAATCACATGTGTGTGCAATCAGAGCCACGTCTGGATTTCTTGGAATGTGGATTGTTTGGGGTGAGTTTATCTCTGGATGTGTGCAAATGTATGTGCATTCATGTGTGCCTGCGTGGAGATCTGAGGTTGGCTGGTAGGGTGGACCTCTGCGCATAATCACATGTGTGTGCAATCAGAGCCACGTCTGGATTTCTTGGAATGTGGATTGTTTGGGGTGAGTTTATCTCTGGATGTGTGCAAATGTATGTGCATTCATGTGTGCCTGCGTGGAGATCTGAGGTTGGCTGGTAGGGTGGACCTCTGCGCATAATCACATGTGTGTGCAATCAGAGCCACGTCTGGATTTCTTGGAATGTGGATTGTTTGGGGTGAGTTTATCTCTGGATGTGTGCAAATGTATGTGCATTCATGTGTGCCTGCGTGGAGATCTGAGGTTGGCTGGTAGGGTGGACCTCTGCGCATAATCACATGTGTGTGCAATCAGAGCCACGTCTGGATTTCTTGGAATGTGGATTGTTTGGGGTGAGTTTATCTCTGGATGTGTGCAAATGTATGTGCATTCATGTGTGCCTGCGTGGAGATCTGAGGTTGGCTGGTAGGGTGGACCTCTGCGCATAATCACATGTGTGTGCAATCAGAGCCACGTCTGGATTTCTTGGAATGTGGATTGTTTGGGGTGAGTTTATCTCTGGATGTGTGCAAATGTATGTGCATTCATGTGTGCCTGCGTGGAGATCTGAGGTTGGCTGGTAGGGTGGACCTCTGCGCATAATCACATGTGTGTGCAATCAGAGCCACGTCTGGATTTCTTGGAATGTGGATTGTTTGGGGTGAGTTTATCTCTGGATGTGTGCAAATGTATGTGCATTCATGTGTGCCTGCGTGGAGATCTGAGGTTGGCTGGTAGGGTGGAACTCTGCGCATAATCACATGTGTGTGCAATCAGAGCCACGTCTGGATTTCTTGGAATGTGGATTGTTTGGGGTGAGTTTATCTCTGGATGTGTGCAAATGTATGTGCATTCATGTGTGCCTGCGTGGAGATCTGAGGTTGGCTGGTAGGGTGGACCTCTGCGCATAATCACATGTGTGTGCAATCAGAGCCACGTCTGGATTTCTTGGAATGTGGATTGTTTGGGGTGAGTTTATCTCTGGATGTGTGCAAATGTATGTGCATTCATGTGTGCCTGCGTGGAGATCTGAGGTTGGCTGGTAGGGTGGACCTCTGCGCATAATCACATGTGTGTGCAATCAGAGCCACGTCTGGATTTCTTGGAATGTGGATTGTTTGGGGTGAGTTTATCTCTGGATGTGTGCAAATGTATGTGCATTCATGTGTGCCTGCGTGGAGATCTGAGGTTGGCTGGTAGGGTGGACCTCTGCGCATAATCACATGTGTGTGCAATCAGAGCCACGTCTGGATTTCTTGGAATGTGGATTGTTTGGGGTGAGTTTATCTCTGGATGTGTGCAAATGTATGTGCATTCATGTGTGCCTGCGTGGAGATCTGAGGTTGGCTGGTAGGGTGGACCTCTGCGCATAATCACATGTGTGTGCAATCAGAGCCACGTCTGGATTTCTTGGAATGTGGATTGTTTGGGGTGAGTTTATCTCTGGATGTGTGCAAATGTATGTGCATTCATGTGTGCCTGCGTGGAGATCTGAGGTTGGCTGGTAGGGTGGACCTCTGCGCATAATCACATGTGTGTGCAATCAGAGCCACGTCTGGATTTCTTGGAATGTGGATTGTTTGGGGTGAGTTTATCTCTGGATGTGTGCAAATGTATGTGCATTCATGTGTGCCTGCGTGGAGATCTGAGGTTGGCTGGTAGGGTGGACCTCTGCGCATAATCACATGTGTGTGCAATCAGAGCCACGTCTGGATTTCTTGGAATGTGGATTGTTTGGGGTGAGTTTATCTCTGGATGTGTGCAAATGTATGTGCATTCATGTGTGCCTGCGTGGAGATCTGAGGTTGGCTGGTAGGGTGGACCTCTGCGCATAATCACCTGTGTGTGCAATCAGAGCCACGTCTGGATTTCTTGGAATGTGGATTGTTTGGGGTGAGTTTATCTCTGGATGTGTGCAAATGTATGTGCATTCATGTGTGCCTGCGTGGAGATCTGAGGTTGGCTGG
The DNA here is from genome assembly GCF_057381845.1 of Rhamphochromis longiceps. Lineage (NCBI taxonomy): Eukaryota > Metazoa > Chordata > Actinopteri > Cichliformes > Cichlidae > Rhamphochromis > Rhamphochromis longiceps. The sequence goes on from NC_140564.1 coordinate 5,367,133, forward strand.
TAGGGTGGACCTCTGCGCATAATCACATGTGTGTGCAATCAGAGCCACGTCTGGATTTCTTGGAATGTGGATTGTTTGGGGTGAGTTTATCTCTGGATGTGTGCAAATGTATGTGCATTCATGTGTGCCTGCGTGGAGATCTGAGGTTGGCTGGTAGGGTGGACCTCTGCGCATAATCACATGTGTGTGCAATCAGAGCCACGTCTGGATTTCTTGGAATGTGGATTGTTTGGGGTGAGTTTATCTCTGGATGTGTGCAAATGTATGTGCATTCATGTGTGCCTGCGTGGAGATCTGAGGTTGGCTGGTAGGGTGGACCTCTGCGCATAATCACCTGTGTGTGCAATCAGAGCCACGTCTGGATTTCTTGGAATGTGGATTGTTTGGGGTGAGTTTATCTCTGGATGTGTGCAAATGTATGTGCATTCATGTGTGCCTGCGTGGAGATCTGAGGTTGGCTGGTAGGGTGGACCTCTGCGCATAATCACATGTGTGTGCAATCAGAGCCACGTCTGGATTTCTTGGAATGTGGATTGTTTGGGGTGAGTTTATCTCTGGATGTGTGCAAATGTATGTGCATTCATGTGTGCCTGCGTGGAGATCTGAGGTTGGCTGGTAGGGTGGAACTCTGCGCATAATCACATGTGTGTGCAATCAGAGCCACGTCTGGATTTCTTGGAATGTGGATTGTTTGGGGTGAGTTTATCTCTGGATGTGTGCAAATGTATGTGCATTCATGTGTGCCTGCGTGGAGATCTGAGGTTGGCTGGTAGGGTGGACCTCTGCGCATAATCACATGTGTGTGCAATCAGAGCCACGTCTGGATTTCTTGGAATGTGGATTGTTTGGGGTGAGTTTATCTCTGGATGTGTGCAAATGTATGTGCATTCATGTGTGCCTGCGTGGAGATCTGAGGTTGGCTGGTAGGGTGGACCTCTGCGCATAATCACATGTGTGTGCAATCAGAGCCACGTCTGGATTTCTTGGAATGTGGATTGTTTGGGGTGAGTTTATCTCTGGATGTGTGCAAATGTATGTGCATTCATGTGTGCCTGCGTGGAGATCTGAGGTTGGCTGGTAGGGTGGACCTCTGCGCATAATCACATGTGTGTGCAATCAGAGCCACGTCTGGATTTCTTGGAATGTGGATTGTTTGGGGTGAGTTTATCTCTGGATGTGTGCAAATGTATGTGCATTCATGTGTGCCTGCGTGGAGATCTGAGGTTGGCTGGTAGGGTGGACCTCTGCGCATAATCACATGTGTGTGCAATCAGAGCCACGTCTGGATTTCTTGGAATGTGGATTGTTTGGGGTGAGTTTATCTCTGGATGTGTGCAAATGTATGTGCATTCATGTGTGCCTGCGTGGAGATCTGAGGTTGGCTGGTAGGGTGGACCTCTGCGCATAATCACCTGTGTGTGCAATCAGAGCCACGTCTGGATTTCTTGGAATGTGGATTGTTTGGGGTGAGTTTATCTCTGGATGTGTGCAAATGTATGTGCATTCATGTGTGCCTGCGTGGAGATCTGAGGTTGGCTGGTAGGGTGGACCTCTGCGCATAATCACATGTGTGTGCAATCAGAGCCACGTCTGGATTTCTTGGAATGTGGATTGTTTGGGGTGAGTTTATCTCTGGATGTGTGCAAATGTATGTGCATTCATGTGTGCCTGCGTGGAGATCTGAGGTTGGCTGGTAGGGTGGAACTCTGCGCATAATCACATGTGTGTGCAATCAGAGCCACGTCTGGATTTCTTGGAATGTGGATTGTTTGGGGTGAGTTTATCTCTGGATGTGTGCAAATGTATGTGCATTCATGTGTGCCTGCGTGGAGATCTGAGGTTGGCTGGTAGGGTGGACCTCTGCGCATAATCACATGTGTGTGCAATCAGAGCCACGTCTGGATTTCTTGGAATGTGGATTGTTTGGGGTGAGTTTATCTCTGGATGTGTGCAAATGTATGTGCATTCATGTGTGCCTGCGTGGAGATCTGAGGTTGGCTGGTAGGGTGGACCTCTGCGCATAATCACATGTGTGTGCAATCAGAGCCACGTCTGGATTTCTTGGAATGTGGATTGTTTGGGGTGAGTTTATCTCTGGATGTGTGCAAATGTATGTGCATTCATGTGTGCCTGCGTGGAGATCTGAAGTTGGCTGGTAGGGTGGACCTCTGCGCATAATCACATGTGTGTGCAATCAGAGCCACGTCTGGATTTCTTGGAATGTGGATTGTTTGGGGTGAGTTTATCTCTGGATGTGTGCAAATGTATGTGCATTCATGTGTGCCTGCGTGGAGATCTGAGGTTGGCTGGTAGGGTGGACCTCTGCGCATAATCACATGTGTGTGCAATCAGAGCCACGTCTGGATTTCTTGGAATGTGGATTGTTTGGGGTGAGTTTATCTCTGGATGTGTGCAAATGTATGTGCATTCATGTGTGCCTGCGTGGAGATCTGAGGTTGGCTGGTAGGGTGGACCTCTGCGCATAATCACATGTGTGTGCAATCAGAGCCACGTCTGGATTTCTTGGAATGTGGATTGTTTGGGGTGAGTTTATCTCTGGATGTGTGCAAATGTATGTGCATTCATGTGTGCCTGCGTGGAGATCTGAGGTTGGCTGGTAGGGTGGACCTCTGCGCATAATCACCTGTGTGTGCAATCAGAGCCACGTCTGGATTTCTTGGAATGTGGATTGTTTGGGGTGAGTTTATCTCTGGATGTGTGCAAATGTATGTGCATTCATGTGTGCCTGCGTGGAGATCTGAGGTTGGCTGGTAGGGTGGACCTCTGCGCATAATCACATGTGTGTGCAATCAGAGCCACGTCTGGATTTCTTGGAATGTGGATTGTTTGGGGTGAGTTTATCTCTGGATGTGTGCAAATGTATGTGCATTCATGTGTGCCTGCGTGGAGATCTGAGGTTGGCTGGTAGGGTGGAACTCTGCGCATAATCACATGTGTGTGCAATCAGAGCCACGTCTGGATTTCTTGGAATGTGGATTGTTTGGGGTGAGTTTATCTCTGGATGTGTGCAAATGTATGTGCATTCATGTGTGCCTGCGTGGAGATCTGAGGTTGGCTGGTAGGGTGGACCTCTGCGCATAATCACATGTGTGTGCAATCAGAGCCACGTCTGGATTTCTTGGAATGTGGATTGTTTGGGGTGAGTTTATCTCTGGATGTGTGCAAATGTATGTGCATTCATGTGTGCCTGCGTGGAGATCTGAGGTTGGCTGGTAGGGTGGAACTCTGCGCATAATCACATGTGTGTGCAATCAGAGCCACGTCTGGATTTCTTGGAATGTGGATTGTTTGGGGTGAGTTTATCTCTGGATGTGTGCAAATGTATGTGCATTCATGTGTGCCTGCGTGGAGATCTGAGGTTGGCTGGTAGGGTGGACCTCTGCGCATAATCACATGTGTGTGCAATCAGAGCCACGTCTGGATTTCTTGGAATGTGGATTGTTTGGGGTGAGTTTATCTCTGGATGTGTGCAAATGTATGTGCATTCATGTGTGCCTGCGTGGAGGTCTGGGGTTGGGTGGTAGGGTGGACCTCTGCGCATAATCACATGTGTGTGCAATCAGAGCCACGTCTGGATTTCTTGGAATGTGGATTGTTTGGGGTGAGTTTATCTCTGGATGTGTGCAAATGTATGTGCATTCATGTGTGCCTGCGTGGAGATCTGAGGTTGGCTGGTAGGGTGGAACTCTGCGCATAATCACATGTGTGTGCAATCAGAGCCACGTCTGGATTTCTTGGAATGTGGATTGTTTGGGGTGAGTTTATCTCTGGATGTGTGCAAATGTATGTGCATTCATGTGTGCCTGCGTGGAGATCTGAGGTTGGCTGGTAGGGTGGACCTCTGCGCATAATCACATGTGTGTGCAATCAGAGCCACGTCTGGATTTCTTGGAATGTGGATTGTTTGGGGTGAGTTTATCTCTGGATGTGTGCAAATGTATGTGCATTCATGTGTGCCTGCGTGGAGATCTGAGGTTGGCTGGTAGGGTGGACCTCTGCGCATAATCACATGTGTGTGCAATCAGAGCCACGTCTGGATTTCTTGGAATGTGGATTGTTTGGGGTGAGTTTATCTCTGGATGTGTGCAAATGTATGTGCATTCATGTGTGCCTGCGTGGAGATCTGAGGTTGGCTGGTAGGGTGGACCTCTGCGCATAATCACATGTGTGTGCAATCAGAGCCACGTCTGGATTTCTTGGAATGTGGATTGTTTGGGGTGAGTTTATCTCTGGATGTGTGCAAATGTATGTGCATTTATGTGTGCCTGCGTGGAGATCTGAGGTTGGCTGGTAGGGTGGACCTCTGCGCATAATCACATGTGTGTGCAATCAGAGCCACGTCTGGATTTCTTGGAATGTGGATTGTTTGGGGTGAGTTTATCTCTGGATGTGTGCAAATGTATGTGCATTCATGTGTGCCTGCGTGGAGATCTGAGGTTGGCTGGTAGGGTGGACCTCTGCGCATAATCACATGTGTGTGCAATCAGAGCCACGTCTGGATTTCTTGGAATGTGGATTGTTTGGGGTGAGTTTATCTCTGGATGTGTGCAAATGTATGTGCATTCATGTGTGCCTGCGTGGAGATCTGAGGTTGGCTGGTAGGGTGGACCTCTGCGCATAATCACATGTGTGTGCAATCAGATTCACGTCTGGATTTCTTGGAATGTTGATTGTTTGGGGTGAGTTTATCTCTGGATGTGTGCAAATGTATGTGCATTCATGTGTGCCTGCGTGGAGGTCTGGGGTTGGGTGGTAGGGTGGACCTCTGCGCATAATCACATGTGTGTGCAATCAGAGCCACGTCTGGATTTCTTGGAATGTGGATTGTTTGGGGTGAGTTTATCTCTGGATGTGTGCAAATGTATGTGCATTCATGTGTGCCTGCGTGGAGATCTGAGGTTGGCTGGTAGGGTGGACCTCTGCGCATAATCACATGTGTGTGCAATCAGAGCCACGTCTGGATTTCTTGGAATGTGGATTGTTTGGGGTGAGTTTATCTCTGGATGTGTGCAAATGTATGTGCATTCATGTGTGCCTGCGTGGAGATCTGAGGTTGGCTGGTAGGGTGGACCTCTGCGCATAATCACATGTGTGTGCAATCAGAGCCACGTCTGGATTTCTTGGAATGTGGATTGTTTGGGGTGAGTTTATCTCTGGATGTGTGCAAATGTATGTGCATTCATGTGTGCCTGCGTGGAGATCTGAGGTTGGCTGGTAGGGTGGACCTCTGCGCATAATCACATGTGTGTGCAATCAGAGCCACGTCTGGATTTCTTGGAATGTGGATTGTTTGGGGTGAGTTTATCTCTGGATGTGTGCAAATGTATGTGCATTCATGTGTGCCTGCGTGGAGATCTGAGGTTGGCTGGTAGGGTGGACCTCTGCGCATAATCACATGTGTGTGCAATCAGAGCCACGTCTGGATTTCTTGGAATGTGGATTGTTTGGGGTGAGTTTATCTCTGGATGTGTGCAAATGTATGTGCATTCATGTGTGCCTGCGTGGAGATCTGAGGTTGGCTGGTAGGGTGGAACTCTGCGCATAATCACATGTGTGTGCAATCAGAGCCACGTCTGGATTTCTTGGAATGTGGATTGTTTGGGGTGAGTTTATCTCTGGATGTGTGCAAATGTATGTGCATTCATGTGTGCCTGCGTGGAGATCTGAGGTTGGCTGGTAGGGTGGACCTCTGCGCATAATCACATGTGTGTGCAATCAGAGCCACGTCTGGATTTCTTGGAATGTGGATTGTTTGGGGTGAGTTTATCTCTGGATGTGTGCAAATGTATGTGCATTCATGTGTGCCTGCGTGGAGATCTGAGGTTGGCTGGTAGGGTGGAACTCTGCGCATAATCACATGTGTGTGCAATCAGAGCCACGTCTGGATTTCTTGGAATGTGGATTGTTTGGGGTGAGTTTATCTCTGGATGTGTGCAAATGTATGTGCATTCATGTGTGCCTGCGTGGAGATCTGAGGTTGGCTGGTAGGGTGGACCTCTGCGCATAATCACATGTGTGTGCAATCAGAGCCACGTCTGGATTTCTTGGAATGTGGATTGTTTGGGGTGAGTTTATCTCTGGATGTGTGCAAATGTATGTGCATTCATGTGTGCCTGCGTGGAGGTCTGGGGTTGGGTGGTAGGGTGGACCTCTGCGCATAATCACATGTGTGTGCAATCAGAGCCACGTCTGGATTTCTTGGAATGTGGATTGTTTGGGGTGAGTTTATCTCTGGATGTGTGCAAATGTATGTGCATTCATGTGTGCCTGCGTGGAGATCTGAGGTTGGCTGGTAGGGTGGAACTCTGCGCATAATCACATGTGTGTGCAATCAGAGCCACGTCTGGATTTCTTGGAATGTGGATTGTTTGGGGTGAGTTTATCTCTGGATGTGTGCAAATGTATGTGCATTCATGTGTGCCTGCGTGGAGATCTGAGGTTGGCTGGTAGGGTGGACCTCTGCGCATAATCACATGTGTGTGCAATCAGAGCCACGTCTGGATTTCTTGGAATGTGGATTGTTTGGGGTGAGTTTATCTCTGGATGTGTGCAAATGTATGTGCATTCATGTGTGCCTGCGTGGAGATCTGAGGTTGGCTGGTAGGGTGGACCTCTGCGCATAATCACATGTGTGTGCAATCAGAGCCACGTCTGGATTTCTTGGAATGTGGATTGTTTGGGGTGAGTTTATCTCTGGATGTGTGCAAATGTATGTGCATTCATGTGTGCCTGCGTGGAGATCTGAGGTTGGCTGGTAGGGTGGACCTCTGCGCATAATCACATGTGTGTGCAATCAGAGCCACGTCTGGATTTCTTGGAATGTGGATTGTTTGGGGTGAGTTTATCTCTGGATGTGTGCAAATGTATGTGCATTTATGTGTGCCTGCGTGGAGATCTGAGGTTGGCTGGTAGGGTGGACCTCTGCGCATAATCACATGTGTGTGCAATCAGAGCCACGTCTGGATTTCTTGGAATGTGGATTGTTTGGGGTGAGTTTATCTCTGGATGTGTGCAAATGTATGTGCATTCATGTGTGCCTGCGTGGAGATCTGAGGTTGGCTGGTAGGGTGGACCTCTGCGCATAATCACATGTGTGTGCAATCAGATTCACGTCTGGATTTCTTGGAATGTTGATTGTTTGGGGTGAGTTTATCTCTGGATGTGTGCAAATGTATGTGCATTCATGTGTGCCTGCGTGGAGGTCTGGGGTTGGGTGGTAGGGTGGACCTCTGCGCATAATCACATGTGTGTGCAATCAGAGCCACGTCTGGATTTCTTGGAATGTGGATTGTTTGGGGTGAGTTTATCTCTGGATGTGTGCAAATGTATGTGCATTCATGTGTGCCTGCGTGGAGATCTGAGGTTGGCTGGTAGGGTGGACCTCTGCGCATAATCACATGTGTGTGCAATCAGAGCCACGTCTGGATTTCTTGGAATGTGGATTGTTTGGGGTGAGTTTATCTCTGGATGTGTGCAAATGTATGTGCATTCATGTGTGCCTGCGTGGAGATCTGAGGTTGGCTGGTAGGGTGGACCTCTGCGCATAATCACATGTGTGTGCAATCAGAGCCACGTCTGGATTTCTTGGAATGTGGATTGTTTGGGGTGAGTTTATCTCTGGATGTGTGCAAATGTATGTGCATTCATGTGTGCCTGCGTGGAGATCTGAGGTTGGCTGGTAGGGTGGACCTCTGCGCATAATCACATGTGTGTGCAATCAGAGCCACGTCTGGATTTCTTGGAATGTGGATTGTTTGGGGTGAGTTTATCTCTGGATGTGTGCAAATGTATGTGCATTCATGTGTGCCTGCGTGGAGATCTGAGGTTGGCTGGTAGGGTGGACCTCTGCGCATAATCACATGTGTGTGCAATCAGAGCCACGTCTGGATTTCTTGGAATGTGGATTGTTTGGGGTGAGTTTATCTCTGGATGTGTGCAAATGTATGTGCATTCATGTGTGCCTGCGTGGAGATCTGAGGTTGGCTGGTAGGGTGGACCTCTGCGCATAATCACATGTGTGTGCAATCAGAGCCACGTCTGGATTTCTTGGAATGTGGATTGTTTGGGGTGAGTTTATCTCTGGATGTGTGCAAATGTATGTGCATTCATGTGTGCCTGCGTGGAGATCTGAGGTTGGCTGGTAGGGTGGACCTCTGCGCATAATCACATGTGTGTGCAATCAGAGCCACGTCTGGATTTCTTGGAATGTGGATTGTTTGGGGTGAGTTTATCTCTGGATGTGTGCAAATGTATGTGCATTCATGTGTGCCTGCGTGGAGATCTGAGGTTGGCTGGTAGGGTGGAACTCTGCGCATAATCACATGTGTGTGCAATCAGAGCCACGTCTGGATTTCTTGGAATGTGGATTGTTTGGGGTGAGTTTATCTCTGGATGTGTGCAAATGTATGTGCATTCATGTGTGCCTGCGTGGAGATCTGAGGTTGGCTGGTAGGGTGGACCTCTGCGCATAATCACATGTGTGTGCAATCAGAGCCACGTCTGGATTTCTTGGAATGTGGATTGTTTGGGGTGAGTTTATCTCTGGATGTGTGCAAATGTATGTGCATTCATGTGTGCCTGCGTGGAGGTCTGGGGTTGGGTGGTAGGGTGGACCTCTGCGCATAATCACATGTGTGTGCAATCAGAGCCACGTCTGGATTTCTTGGAATGTGGATTGTTTGGGGTGAGTTTATCTCTGGATGTGTGCAAATGTATGTGCATTCATGTGTGCCTGCGTGGAGATCTGAGGTTGGCTGGTAGGGTGGAACTCTGCGCATAATCACATGTGTGTGCAATCAGAGCCACGTCTGGATTTCTTGGAATGTGGATTGTTTGGGGTGAGTTTATCTCTGGATGTGTGCAAATGTATGTGCATTCATGTGTGCCTGCGTGGAGATCTGAGGTTGGCTGGTAGGGTGGACCTCTGCGCATAATCACATGTGTGTGCAATCAGAGCCATGTCTGGATTTCTTGGAATGTGGATTGTTTGGGGTGAGTTTATCTCTGGATGTGTGCAAATGTATGTGCATTCATGTGTGCCTGCGTGGAGATCTGAGGTTGGCTGGTAGGGTGGACCTCTGCGCATAATCACATGTGTGTGCAATCAGAGCCACGTCTGGATTTCTTGGAATGTGGATTGTTTGGGGTGAGTTTATCTCTGGATGTGTGCAAATGTATGTGCATTCATGTGTGCCTGCGTGGAGATCTGAGGTTGGCTGGTAGGGTGGACCTCTGCGCATAATCACATGTGTGTGCAATCAGAGCCACGTCTGGATTTCTTGGAATGTGGATTGTTTGGGGTGAGTTTATCTCTGGATGTGTGCAAATGTATGTGCATTTATGTGTGCCTGCGTGGAGATCTGAGGTTGGCTGGTAGGGTGGACCTCTGCGCATAATCACATGTGTGTGCAATCAGAGCCACGTCTGGATTTCTTGGAATGTGGATTGTTTGGGGTGAGTTTATCTCTGGATGTGTGCAAATGTATGTGCATTCATGTGTGCCTGCGTGGAGATCTGAGGTTGGCTGGTAGGGTGGACCTCTGCGCATAATCACATGTGTGTGCAATCAGAGCCACGTCTGGATTTCTTGGAATGTGGATTGTTTGGGGTGAGTTTATCTCTGGATGTGTGCAAATGTATGTGCATTCATGTGTGCCTGCGTGGAGATCTGAGGTTGGCTGGTAGGGTGGACCTCTGCGCATAATCACATGTGTGTGCAATCAGATTCACGTCTGGATTTCTTGGAATGTTGATTGTTTGGGGTGAGTTTATCTCTGGATGTGTGCAAATGTATGTGCATTCATGTGTGCCTGCGTGGAGGTCTGGGGTTGGGTGGTAGGGTGGACCTCTGCGCATAATCACATGTGTGTGCAATCAGAGCCACGTCTGGATTTCTTGGAATGTGGATTGTTTGGGGTGAGTTTATCTCTGGATGTGTGCAAATGTATGTGCATTCATGTGTGCCTGCGTGGAGATCTGAGGTTGGCTGGTAGGGTGGACCTCTGCGCATAATCACATGTGTGTGCAATCAGAGCCACGTCTGGATTTCTTGGAATGTGGATTGTTTGGGGTGAGTTTATCTCTGGATGTGTGCAAATGTATGTGCATTCATGTGTGCCTGCGTGGAGATCTGAGGTTGGCTGGTAGGGTGGACCTCTGCGCATAATCACATGTGTGTGCAATCAGAGCCACGTCTGGATTTCTTGGAATGTGGATTGTTTGGGGTGAGTTTATCACTGGATGTGTGCAAATGTATGTGCATTCATGTGTGCCTGCGTGGAGATCTGAGGTTGGCTGGTAGGGTGGAACTCTGCGCATAATCACATGTGTGTGCAATCAGAGCCACGTCTGGATTTCTTGGAATGTGGATTGTTTGGGGTGAGTTTATCTCTGGATGTGTGCAAATGTATGTGCATTCATGTGTGCCTGCGTGGAGATCTGAGGTTGGCTGGTAGGGTGGACCTCTGCGCATAATCACATGTGTGTGCAATCAGAGCCACGTCTGGATTTCTTGGAATGTGGATTGTTTGGGGTGAGTTTATCTCTGGATGTGTGCAAATGTATGTGCATTCATGTGTGCCTGCGTGGAGATCTGAGGTTGGCTGGTAGGGTGGACCTCTGCGCATAATCACATGTGTGTGCAATCAGAGCCACGTCTGGATTTCTTGGAATGTGGATTGTTTGGGGTGAGTTTATGTCTGGATGTGTGCAAATGTATGTGCATTCATGTGTGCCTGCGTGGAGATCTGAGGTTGGCTGGTAGGGTGGACCTCTGCGCATAATCACATGTGTGTGCAGCCAGAGCCACGTCTGGATTTCTTGGAATGTGGATTGTTTGGGGTGAGTTTATCTCTGGATGTGTGCAAATGTATGTGCATTCATGTGTGCCTGCGTGGAGATCTGAGGTTGGCTGGTAGGGTGGACCTCTGCGCATAATCACATGTGTGTGCAATCAGAGCCACGTCTGGATTTCTTGGAATGTGGATTGTTTGGGGTGAGTTTATCTCTGGATGTGTGCAAATGTATGTGCATTCATGTGTGCCTGCGTGGAGATCTGAGGTTGGCTGGTAGGGTGGACCTCTGCGCATAATCACATGTGTGTGCAATCAGATTCACGTCTGGATTTCTTGGAATGTTGATTGTTTGGGGTGAGTTTATCTCTGGATGTGTGCAAATGTATGTGCATTCATGTGTGCCTGCGTGGAGGTCTGGGGTTGGGTGGTAGGGTGGACCTCTGCGCATAATCACATGTGTGTGCAATCAGAGCCACGTCTGGATTTCTTGGAATGTGGATTGTTTGGGGTGAGTTTATCTCTGGATGTGTGCAAATGTATGTGCATTCATGTGTGCCTGCGTGGAGATCTGAGGTTGGCTGGTAGGGTGGACCTCTGCGCATAATCACATGTGTGTGCAATCAGAGCCACGTCTGGATTTCTTGGAATGTGGATTGTTTGGGGTGAGTTTATCTCTGGATGTGTGCAAATGTATGTGCATTCATGTGTGCCTGCGTGGAGATCTGAGGTTGGCTGGTAGGGTGGACCTCTGCGCATAATCACATGTGTGTGCAATCAGAGCCACGTCTGGATTTCTTGGAATGTGGATTGTTTGGGGTGAGTTTATCTCTGGATGTGTGCAAATGTATGTGCATTCATGTGTGCCTGCGTGGAGATCTGAGGTTGGCTGGTAGGGTGGACCTCTGCGCATAATCACATGTGTGTGCAATCAGAGCCACGTCTGGATTTCTTGGAATGTGGATTGTTTGGGGTGAGTTTATCTCTGGATGTGTGCAAATGTATGTGCATTCATGTGTGCCTGCGTGGAGATCTGAGGTTGGCTGGTAGGGTGGACCTCTGCGCATAATCACATGTGTGTGCAATCAGAGCCACGTCTGGATTTCTTGGAATGTGGATTGTTTGGGGTGAGTTTATCTCTGGATGTGTGCAAATGTATGTGCATTCATGTGTGCCTGCGTGGAGATCTGAGGTTGGCTGGTAGGGTGGACCTCTGCGCATAATCACATGTGTGTGCAATCAGAGCCACGTCTGGATTTCTTGGAATGTGGATTGTTTGGGGTGAGTTTATCACTGGATGTGTGCAAATGTATGTGCATTCATGTGTGCCTGCGTGGAGATCTGGGGTTGGGTGGTAGGGTGGACCTCTGCGCATAATCACATGTGTGTGCAATCAGAGCCCCGTCTGGATTTCTTGGAATGTGGATTGTTTGGGGTGAGTTTATCTCTGGATGTGTGCAAATGTATGTGCATTCATGTGTGCCTGCGTGGAGATCTGAGGTTGGCTGGTAGGGTGGACCTCTGCGCATAATCACATGTGTGTGCAATCAGAGCCACGTCTGGATTTCTTGGAATGTGGATTGTTTGGGGTGAGTTTATCTCTGGATGTGTGCAAATGTATGTGCATTCATGTGTGCCTGCGTGGAGATCTGAGGTTGGCTGGTAGGGTGGACCTCTGCGCATAATCACATGTGTGTGCAATCAGAGCCACGTCTGGATTTCTTGGAATGTGGATTGTTTGGGGTGAGTTTATCTCTGGATGTGTGCAAATGTATGTGCATTCATGTGTGCCTGCGTGGAGATCTGAGGTTGGCTGGTAGGGTGGACCTCTGCGCATAATCACATGTGTGTGCAATCAGAGCCACGTCTGGATTTCTTGGAATGTGGATTGTTTGGGGTGAGTTTATCACTGGATGTGTGCAAATGTATGTGCATTCATGTGTGCCTGCGTGGAGATCTGAGGTTGGCTGGTAGGGTGGAACTCTGCGCATAATCACATGTGTGTGCAATCAGAGCCACGTCTGGATTTCTTGGAATGTGGATTGTTTGGGGTGAGTTTATCTCTGGATGTGTGCAAATGTATGTGCATTCATGTGTGCCTGCGTGGAGATCTGAGGTTGGCTGGTAGGGTGGACCTCTGCGCATAATCACATGTGTGTGCAATCAGAGCCACGTCTAGATTTCTTGGAATGTGGATTGTTTGGGGTGAGTTTATCTCTGGATGTGTGCAAATGTATGTGCATTCATGTGTGCCTGCGTGGAGGTCTGGGGTTGGGTGGTAGGGTGGACCTCTGCGCATAATCACATGTGTGTGCAATCAGAGCCACGTCTGGATTTCTTGGAATGTGGATTGTTTGGGGTGAGTTTATCTCTGGATGTGTGCAAATGTATGTGCATTCATGTGTGCCTGCGTGGAGATCTGAGGTTGGCTGGTAGGGTGGACCTCTGCGCATAATCACATGTGTGTGCAATCAGAGCCACGTCTGGATTTCTTGGAATGTGGATTGTTTGGGGTGAGTTTATCTCTGGATGTGTGCAAATGTATGTGCATTCATGTGTGCCTGCGTGGAGATCTGAGGTTGGCTGGTAGGGTGGACCTCTGCGCATAATCACATGTGTGTGCAATCAGAGCCACGTCTGGATTTCTTGGAATGTGGATTGTTTGGGGTGAGTTTATCTCTGGATGTGTGCAAATGTATGTGCATTCATGTGTGCCTGCGTGGAGATCTGAGGTTGGCTGGTAGGGTGGACCTCTGCGCATAATCACATGTGTGTGCAATCAGAGCCACGTCTGGATTTCTTGGAATGTGGATTGTTTGGGGTGAGTTTATCTCTGGATGTGTGCAAATGTATGTGCATTCATGTGTGCCTGCGTGGAGATCTGAGGTTGGCTGGTAGGGTGGACCTCTGCGCATAATCACATGTGTGTGCAATCAGAGCCACGTCTGGATTTCTTGGAATGTGGATTGTTTGGGGTGAGTTTATCTCTGGATGTGTGCAAATGTATGTGCATTCATGTGTGCCTGCGTGGAGATCTGAGGTTGGCTGGTAGGGTGGACCTCTGCGCATAATCACATGTGTGTGCAATCAGAGCCACGTCTGGATTTCTTGGAATGTGGATTGTTTGGGGTGAGTTTATCACTGGATGTGTGCAAATGTATGTGCATTCATGTGTGCCTGCGTGGAGATCTGGGGTTGGGTGGTAGGGTGGACCTCTGCGCATAATCACATGTGTGTGCAATCAGAGCCCCGTCTGGATTTCTTGGAATGTGGATTGTTTGGGGTGAGTTTATCTCTGGATGTGTGCAAATGTATGTGCATTCATGTGTGCCTGCGTGGAGATCTGAGGTTGGCTGGTAGGGTGGACCTCTGCGCATAATCACATGTGTGTGCAATCAGAGCCACGTCTGGATTTCTTGGAATGTGGATTGTTTGGGGTGAGTTTATCTCTGGATGTGTGCAAATGTATGTGCATTCATGTGTGCCTGCGTGGAGATCTGAGGTTGGCTGGTAGGGTGGACCTCTGCGCATAATCACATGTGTGTGCAATCAGAGCCACGTCTGGATTTCTTGGAATGTGGATTGTTTGGGGTGAGTTTATCTCTGGATGTGTGCAAATGTATGTGCATTCATGTGTGCCTGCGTGGAGATCTGAGGTTGGCTGGTAGGGTGGACCTCTGCGCATAATCACATGTGTGTGCAATCAGAGCCACGTCTGGATTTCTTGGAATGTGGATTGTTTGGGGTGAGTTTATCTCTGGATGTGTGCAAATGTATGTGCATTCATGTGTGCCTGCGTGGAGGTCTGGGGTTGGGTGGTAGGGTGGACCTCTGCGCATAATCACATGTGTGTGCAATCAGAGCCACGTCTGGATTTCTTGGAATGTGGATTGTTTGGGGTGAGTTTATCTCTGGATGTGTGCAAATGTATGTGCATTCATGTGTGCCTGCGTGGAGATCTGAGGTTGGCTGGTAGGGTGGAACTCTGCGCATAATCACATGTGTGTGCAATCAGAGCCACGTCTGGATTTCTTGGAATGTGGATTGTTTGGGGTGAGTTTATCTCTGGATGTGTGCAAATGTATGTGCATTCATGTGTGCCTGCGTGGAGATCTGAGGTTGGCTGGTAGGGTGGACCTCTGCGCATAATCACATGTGTGTGCAATCAGAGCCACGTCTGGATTTCTTGGAATGTGGATTGTTTGGGGTGAGTTTATCTCTGGATGTGTGCAAATGTATGTGCATTCATGTGTGCCTGCGTGGAGATCTGAGGTTGGCTGGTAGGGTGGACCTCTGCGCATAATCACATGTGTGTGCAATCAGAGCCACGTCTGGATTTCTTGGAATGTGGATTGTTTGGGGTGAGTTTATCTCTGGATGTGTGCAAATGTATGTGCATTCATGTGTGCCTGCGTGGAGATCTGAGGTTGGCTGGTAGGGTGGACCTCTGCGCATAATCACATGTGTGTGCAATCAGAGCCACGTCTGGATTTCTTGGAATGTGGATTGTTTGGGGTGAGTTTATCTCTGGATGTGTGCAAATGTATGTGCATTTATGTGTGCCTGCGTGGAGATCTGAGGTTGGCTGGTAGGGTGGACCTCTGCGCATAATCACATGTGTGTGCAATCAGAGCCACGTCTGGATTTCTTGGAATGTGGATTGTTTGGGGTGAGTTTATCTCTGGATGTGTGCAAATGTATGTGCATTCATGTGTGCCTGCGTGGAGATCTGAGGTTGGCTGGTAGGGTGGACCTCTGCGCATAATCACATGTGTGTGCAATCAGAGCCACGTCTGGATTTCTTGGAATGTGGATTGTTTGGGGTGAGTTTATCTCTGGATGTGTGCAAATGTATGTGCATTCATGTGTGCCTGCGTGGAGATCTGAGGTTGGCTGGTAGGGTGGACCTCTGCGCATAATCACATGTGTGTGCAATCAGATTCACGTCTGGATTTCTTGGAATGTTGATTGTTTGGGGTGAGTTTATCTCTGGATGTGTGCAAATGTATGTGCATTCATGTGTGCCTGCGTGGAGGTCTGGGGTTGGGTGGTAGGGTGGACCTCTGCGCATAATCACATGTGTGTGCAATCAGAGCCACGTCTGGATTTCTTGGAATGTGGATTGTTTGGGGTGAGTTTATCTCTGGATGTGTGCAAATGTATGTGCATTCATGTGTGCCTGCGTGGAGATCTGAGGTTGGCTGGTAGGGTGGACCTCTGCGCATAATCACATGTGTGTGCAATCAGAGCCACGTCTGGATTTCTTGGAATGTGGATTGTTTGGGGTGAGTTTATCTCTGGATGTGTGCAAATGTATGTGCATTCATGTGTGCCTGCGTGGAGATCTGAGGTTGGCTGGTAGGGTGGACCTCTGCGCATAATCACATGTGTGTGCAATCAGAGCCACGTCTGGATTTCTTGGAATGTGGATTGTTTGGGGTGAGTTTATCTCTGGATGTGTGCAAATGTATGTGCATTCATGTGTGCCTGCGTGGAGATCTGAGGTTGGCTGGTAGGGTGGACCTCTGCGCATAATCACATGTGTGTGCAATCAGAGCCACGTCTGGATTTCTTGGAATGTGGATTGTTTGGGGTGAGTTTATCTCTGGATGTGTGCAAATGTATGTGCATTCATGTGTGCCTGCGTGGAGATCTGAGGTTGGCTGGTAGGGTGGACCTCTGCGCATAATCACATGTGTGTGCAATCAGAGCCACGTCTGGATTTCTTGGAATGTGGATTGTTTGGGGTGAGTTTATCTCTGGATGTGTGCAAATGTATGTGCATTCATGTGTGCCTGCGTGGAGATCTGAGGTTGGCTGGTAGGGTGGACCTCTGCGCATAATCACATGTGTGTGCAATCAGAGCCACGTCTGGATTTCTTGGAATGTGGATTGTTTGGGGTGAGTTTATCTCTGGATGTGTGCAAATGTATGTGCATTCATGTGTGCCTGCGTGGAGATCTGAGGTTGGCTGGTAGGGTGGACCTCTGCGCATAATCACATGTGTGTGCAATCAGAGCCACGTCTGGATTTCTTGGAATGTGGATTGTTTGGGGTGAGTTTATCTCTGGATGTGTGCAAATGTATGTGCATTCATGTGTGCCTGCGTGGAGATCTGAGGTTGGCTGGTAGGGTGGACCTCTGCGCATAATCACATGTGTGTGCAATCAGAGCCACGTCTGGATTTCTTGGAATGTGGATTGTTTGGGGTGAGTTTATCACTGGATGTGTGCAAATGTATGTGCATTCATGTGTGCCTGCGTGGAGATCTGGGGTTGGGTGGTAGGGTGGACCTCTGCGCATAATCACATGTGTGTGCAATCAGAGCCCCGTCTGGATTTCTTGGAATGTGGATTGTTTGGGGTGAGTTTATCTCTGGATGTGTGCAAATGTATGTGCATTCATGTGTGCCTGCGTGGAGATCTGAGGTTGGCTGGTAGGGTGGACCTCTGCGCATAATCACATGTGTGTGCAATCAGAGCCACGTCTGGATTTCTTGGAATGTGGATTGTTTGGGGTGAGTTTATCTCTGGATGTGTGCAAATGTATGTGCATTCATGTGTGCCTGCGTGGAGATCTGAGGTTGGCTGGTAGGGTGGACCTCTGCGCATAATCACATGTGTGTGCAATCAGAGCCACGTCTGGATTTCTTGGAATGTGGATTGTTTGGGGTGAGTTTATCTCTGGATGTGTGCAAATGTATGTGCATTCATGTGTGCCTGCGTGGAGATCTGAGGTTGGCTGGTAGGGTGGACCTCTGCGCATAATCACATGTGTGTGCAATCAGAGCCACGTCTGGATTTCTTGGAATGTGGATTGTTTGGGGTGAGTTTATCTCTGGATGTGTGCAAATGTATGTGCATTCATGTGTGCCTGCGTGGAGGTCTGGGGTTGGGTGGTAGGGTGGACCTCTGCGCATAATCACATGTGTGTGCAATCAGAGCCACGTCTGGATTTCTTGGAATGTGGATTGTTTGGGGTGAGTTTATCTCTGGATGTGTGCAAATGTATGTGCATTCATGTGTGCCTGCGTGGAGATCTGAGGTTGGCTGGTAGGGTGGAACTCTGCGCATAATCACATGTGTGTGCAATCAGAGCCACGTCTGGATTTCTTGGAATGTGGATTGTTTGGGGTGAGTTTATCTCTGGATGTGTGCAAATGTATGTGCATTCATGTGTGCCTGCGTGGAGATCTGAGGTTGGCTGGTAGGGTGGACCTCTGCGCATAATCACATGTGTGTGCAATCAGAGCCACGTCTGGATTTCTTGGAATGTGGATTGTTTGGGGTGAGTTTATCTCTGGATGTGTGCAAATGTATGTGCATTCATGTGTGCCTGCGTGGAGATCTGAGGTTGGCTGGTAGGGTGGACCTCTGCGCATAATCACATGTGTGTGCAATCAGAGCCACGTCTGGATTTCTTGGAATGTGGATTGTTTGGGGTGAGTTTATCTCTGGATGTGTGCAAATGTATGTGCATTCATGTGTGCCTGCGTGGAGATCTGAGGTTGGCTGGTAGGGTGGACCTCTGCGCATAATCACATGTGTGTGCAATCAGAGCCACGTCTGGATTTCTTGGAATGTGGATTGTTTGGGGTGAGTTTATCTCTGGATGTGTGCAAATGTATGTGCATTTATGTGTGCCTGCGTGGAGATCTGAGGTTGGCTGGTAGGGTGGACCTCTGCGCATAATCACATGTGTGTGCAATCAGAGCCACGTCTGGATTTCTTGGAATGTGGATTGTTTGGGGTGAGTTTATCTCTGGATGTGTGCAAATGTATGTGCATTCATGTGTGCCTGCGTGGAGATCTGAGGTTGGCTGGTAGGGTGGACCTCTGCGCATAATCACATGTGTGTGCAATCAGAGCCACGTCTGGATTTCTTGGAATGTGGATTGTTTGGGGTGAGTTTATCTCTGGATGTGTGCAAATGTATGTGCATTCATGTGTGCCTGCGTGGAGATCTGAGGTTGGCTGGTAGGGTGGACCTCTGCGCATAATCACATGTGTGTGCAATCAGATTCACGTCTGGATTTCTTGGAATGTTGATTGTTTGGGGTGAGTTTATCTCTGGATGTGTGCAAATGTATGTGCATTCATGTGTGCCTGCGTGGAGGTCTGGGGTTGGGTGGTAGGGTGGACCTCTGCGCATAATCACATGTGTGTGCAATCAGAGCCACGTCTGGATTTCTTGGAATGTGGATTGTTTGGGGTGAGTTTATCTCTGGATGTGTGCAAATGTATGTGCATTCATGTGTGCCTGCGTGGAGATCTGAGGTTGGCTGGTAGGGTGGACCTCTGCGCATAATCACATGTGTGTGCAATCAGAGCCACGTCTGGATTTCTTGGAATGTGGATTGTTTGGGGTGAGTTTATCTCTGGATGTGTGCAAATGTATGTGCATTCATGTGTGCCTGCGTGGAGATCTGAGGTTGGCTGGTAGGGTGGACCTCTGCGCATAATCACATGTGTGTGCAATCAGAGCCACGTCTGGATTTCTTGGAATGTGGATTGTTTGGGGTGAGTTTATCTCTGGATGTGTGCAAATGTATGTGCATTCATGTGTGCCTGCGTGGAGATCTGAGGTTGGCTGGTAGGGTGGACCTCTGCGCATAATCACATGTGTGTGCAATCAGAGCCACGTCTGGATTTCTTGGAATGTGGATTGTTTGGGGTGAGTTTATCTCTGGATGTGTGCAAATGTATGTGCATTCATGTGTGCCTGCGTGGAGATCTGAGGTTGGCTGGTAGGGTGGACCTCTGCGCATAATCACATGTGTGTGCAATCAGAGCCACGTCTGGATTTCTTGGAATGTGGATTGTTTGGGGTGAGTTTATCTCTGGATGTGTGCAAATGTATGTGCATTCATGTGTGCCTGCGTGGAGATCTGAGGTTGGCTGGTAGGGTGGAACTCTGCGCATAATCACATGTGTGTGCAATCAGAGCCACGTCTGGATTTCTTGGAATGTGGATTGTTTGGGGTGAGTTTATCTCTGGATGTGTGCAAATGTATGTGCATTCATGTGTGCCTGCGTGGAGATCTGAGGTTGGCTGGTAGGGTGGACCTCTGCGCATAATCACATGTGTGTGCAATCAGAGCCACGTCTGGATTTCTTGGAATGTGGATTGTTTGGGGTGAGTTTATCTCTGGATGTGTGCAAATGTATGTGCATTCATGTGTGCCTGCGTGGAGATCTGAGGTTGGCTGGTAGGGTGGAACTCTGCGCATAATCACATGTGTGTGCAATCAGAGCCACGTCTGGATTTCTTGGAATGTGGATTGTTTGGGGTGAGTTTATCTCTGGATGTGTGCAAATGTATGTGCATTCATGTGTGCCTGCGTGGAGATCTGAGGTTGGCTGGTAGGGTGGACCTCTGCGCATAATCACATGTGTGTGCAATCAGAGCCACGTCTGGATTTCTTGGAATGTGGATTGTTTGGGGTGAGTTTATCTCTGGATGTGTGCAAATGTATGTGCATTCATGTGTGCCTGCGTGGAGGTCTGGGGTTGGGTGGTAGGGTGGACCTCTGCGCATAATCACATGTGTGTGCAATCAGAGCCACGTCTGGATTTCTTGGAATGTGGATTGTTTGGGGTGAGTTTATCTCTGGATGTGTGCAAATGTATGTGCATTCATGTGTGCCTGCGTGGAGATCTGAGGTTGGCTGGTAGGGTGGAACTCTGCGCATAATCACATGTGTGTGCAATCAGAGCCACGTCTGGATTTCTTGGAATGTGGATTGTTTGGGGTGAGTTTATCTCTGGATGTGTGCAAATGTATGTGCATTCATGTGTGCCTGCGTGGAGATCTGAGGTTGGCTGGTAGGGTGGACCTCTGCGCATAATCACATGTGTGTGCAATCAGAGCCACGTCTGGATTTCTTGGAATGTGGATTGTTTGGGGTGAGTTTATCTCTGGATGTGTGCAAATGTATGTGCATTCATGTGTGCCTGCGTGGAGATCTGAGGTTGGCTGGTAGGGTGGACCTCTGCGCATAATCACATGTGTGTGCAATCAGAGCCACGTCTGGATTTCTTGGAATGTGGATTGTTTGGGGTGAGTTTATCTCTGGATGTGTGCAAATGTATGTGCATTCATGTGTGCCTGCGTGGAGATCTGAGGTTGGCTGGTAGGGTGGACCTCTGCGCATAATCACATGTGTGTGCAATCAGAGCCACGTCTGGATTTCTTGGAATGTGGATTGTTTGGGGTGAGTTTATCTCTGGATGTGTGCAAATGTATGTGCATTCATGTGTGCCTGCGTGGAGATCTGAGGTTGGCTGGTAGGGTGGACCTCTGCGCATAATCACATGTGTGTGCAATCAGAGCCACGTCTGGATTTCTTGGAATGTGGATTGTTTGGGGTGAGTTTATCTCTGGATGTGTGCAAATGTATGTGCATTTATGTGTGCCTGCGTGGAGATCTGAGGTTGGCTGGTAGGGTGGACCTCTGCGCATAATCACATGTGTGTGCAATCAGAGCCACGTCTGGATTTCTTGGAATGTGGATTGTTTGGGGTGAGTTTATCTCTGGATGTGTGCAAATGTATGTGCATTCATGTGTGCCTGCGTGGAGATCTGAGGTTGGCTGGTAGGGTGGACCTCTGCGCATAATCACATGTGTGTGCAATCAGAGCCACGTCTGGATTTCTTGGAATGTGGATTGTTTGGGGTGAGTTTATCTCTGGATGTGTGCAAATGTATGTGCATTCATGTGTGCCTGCGTGGAGATCTGAGGTTGGCTGGTAGGGTGGACCTCTGCGCATAATCACATGTGTGTGCAATCAGAGCCACGTCTGGATTTCTTGGAATGTGGATTGTTTGGGGTGAGTTTATCTCTGGATGTGTGCAAATGTATGTGCATTCATGTGTGCCTGCGTGGAGATCTGAGGTTGGCTGGTAGGGTGGACCTCTGCGCATAATCACATGTGTGTGCAATCAGAGCCACGTCTGGATTTCTTGGAATGTGGATTGTTTGGGGTGAGTTTATCTCTGGATGTGTGCAAATGTATGTGCATTCATGTGTGCCTGCGTGGAGATCTGAGGTTGGCTGGTAGGGTGGACCTCTGCGCATAATCACATGTGTGTGCAATCAGATTCACGTCTGGATTTCTTGGAATGTTGATTGTTTGGGGTGAGTTTATCTCTGGATGTGTGCAAATGTATGTGCATTCATGTGTGCCTGCGTGGAGGTCTGGGGTTGGGTGGTAGGGTGGACCTCTGCGCATAATCACATGTGTGTGCAATCAGAGCCACGTCTGGATTTCTTGGAATGTGGATTGTTTGGGGTGAGTTTATCTCTGGATGTGTGCAAATGTATGTGCATTCATGTGTGCCTGCGTGGAGATCTGAGGTTGGCTGGTAGGGTGGACCTCTGCGCATAATCACATGTGTGTGCAATCAGAGCCACGTCTGGATTTCTTGGAATGTGGATTGTTTGGGGTGAGTTTATCTCTGGATGTGTGCAAATGTATGTGCATTCATGTGTGCCTGCGTGGAGATCTGAGGTTGGCTGGTAGGGTGGACCTCTGCGCATAATCACATGTGTGTGCAATCAGAGCCACGTCTGGATTTCTTGGAATGTGGATTGTTTGGGGTGAGTTTATCACTGGATGTGTGCAAATGTATGTGCATTCATGTGTGCCTGCGTGGAGATCTGAGGTTGGCTGGTAGGGTGGAACTCTGCGCATAATCACATGTGTGTGCAATCAGAGCCACGTCTGGATTTCTTGGAATGTGGATTGTTTGGGGTGAGTTTATCTCTGGATGTGTGCAAATGTATGTGCATTCATGTGTGCCTGCGTGGAGATCTGAGGTTGGCTGGTAGGGTGGACCTCTGCGCATAATCACATGTGTGTGCAATCAGAGCCACGTCTGGATTTCTTGGAATGTGGATTGTTTGGGGTGAGTTTATCTCTGGATGTGTGCAAATGTATGTGCATTCATGTGTGCCTGCGTGGAGATCTGAGGTTGGCTGGTAGGGTGGACCTCTGCGCATAATCACATGTGTGTGCAATCAGAGCCACGTCTGGATTTCTTGGAATGTGGATTGTTTGGGGTGAGTTTATGTCTGGATGTGTGCAAATGTATGTGCATTCATGTGTGCCTGCGTGGAGATCTGAGGTTGGCTGGTAGGGTGGACCTCTGCGCATAATCACATGTGTGTGCAGCCAGAGCCACGTCTGGATTTCTTGGAATGTGGATTGTTTGGGGTGAGTTTATCTCTGGATGTGTGCAAATGTATGTGCATTC
The DNA here is from genome assembly GCF_057381845.1 of Rhamphochromis longiceps. NCBI lineage: Eukaryota > Metazoa > Chordata > Actinopteri > Cichliformes > Cichlidae > Rhamphochromis > Rhamphochromis longiceps. Next base: position 5,390,199 of record NC_140564.1, read on the forward strand.
ATGTGTGCCTGCGTGGAGATCTGAGGTTGGCTGGTAGGGTGGACCTCTGCGCATAATCACATGTGTGTGCAATCAGAGCCACGTCTGGATTTCTTGGAATGTGGATTGTTTGGGGTGAGTTTATCTCTGGATGTGTGCAAATGTATGTGCATTCATGTGTGCCTGCGTGGAGATCTGAGGTTGGCTGGTAGGGTGGACCTCTGCGCATAATCACATGTGTGTGCAATCAGATTCACGTCTGGATTTCTTGGAATGTGGATTGTTTGGGGTGAGTTTATCTCTGGATGTGTGCAAATGTATGTGCATTCATGTGTGCCTGCGTGGAGATCTGAGGTTGGCTGGTAGGGTGGACCTCTGCGCATAATCACATGTGTGTGCAATCAGATTCACGTCTGGATTTCTTGGAATGTTGATTGTTTGGGGTGAGTTTATCTCTGGATGTGTGCAAATGTATGTGCATTCATGTGTGCCTGCGTGGAGGTCTGGGGTTGGGTGGTAGGGTGGACCTCTGCGCATAATCACATGTGTGTGCAATCAGAGCCACGTCTGGATTTCTTGGAATGTGGATTGTTTGGGGTGAGTTTATCTCTGGATGTGTGCAAATGTATGTGCATTCATGTGTGCCTGCGTGGAGATCTGAGGTTGGCTGGTAGGGTGGACCTCTGCGCATAATCACATGTGTGTGCAATCAGAGCCACGTCTGGATTTCTTGGAATGTGGATTGTTTGGGGTGAGTTTATCTCTGGATGTGTGCAAATGTATGTGCATTCATGTGTGCCTGCGTGGAGATCTGAGGTTGGCTGGTAGGGTGGACCTCTGCGCATAATCACATGTGTGTGCAATCAGAGCCACGTCTGGATTTCTTGGAATGTGGATTGTTTGGGGTGAGTTTATGTCTGGATGTGTGCAAATGTATGTGCATTCATGTGTGCCTGCGTGGAGATCTGAGGTTGGCTGGTAGGGTGGACCTCTGCGCATAATCACATGTGTGTGCAGCCAGAGCCACGTCTGGATTTCTTGGAATGTGGATTGTTTGGGGTGAGTTTATCTCTGGATGTGTGCAAATGTATGTGCATTCATGTGTGCCTGCGTGGAGATCTGAGGTTGGCTGGTAGGGTGGACCTCTGCGCATAATCACATGTGTGTGCAATCAGAGCCACGTCTGGATTTCTTGGAATGTGGATTGTTTGGGGTGAGTTTATCTCTGGATGTGTGCAAATGTATGTGCATTCATGTGTGCCTGCGTGGAGATCTGAGGTTGGCTGGTAGGGTGGACCTCTGCGCATAATCACATGTGTGTGCAATCAGATTCACGTCTGGATTTCTTGGAATGTGGATTGTTTGGGGTGAGTTTATCTCTGGATGTGTGCAAATGTATGTGCATTCATGTGTGCCTGCGTGGAGATCTGAGGTTGGCTGGTAGGGTGGACCTCTGCGCATAATCACATGTGTGTGCAATCAGATTCACGTCTGGATTTCTTGGAATGTTGATTGTTTGGGGTGAGTTTATCTCTGGATGTGTGCAAATGTATGTGCATTCATGTGTGCCTGCGTGGAGGTCTGGGGTTGGGTGGTAGGGTGGACCTCTGCGCATAATCACATGTGTGTGCAATCAGAGCCACGTCTGGATTTCTTGGAATGTGGATTGTTTGGGGTGAGTTTATCTCTGGATGTGTGCAAATGTATGTGCATTCATGTGTGCCTGCGTGGAGATCTGAGGTTGGCTGGTAGGGTGGACCTCTGCGCATAATCACATGTGTGTGCAATCAGAGCCACGTCTGGATTTCTTGGAATGTGGATTGTTTGGGGTGAGTTTATCTCTGGATGTGTGCAAATGTATGTGCATTCATGTGTGCCTGCGTGGAGATCTGAGGTTGGCTGGTAGGGTGGACCTCTGCGCATAATCACATGTGTGTGCAATCAGATTCACGTCTGGATTTCTTGGAATGTTGATTGTTTGGGGTGAGTTTATCTCTGGATGTGTGCAAATGTATGTGCATTCATGTGTGCCTGCGTGGAGATCTGAGGTTGGCTGGTAGGGTGGACCTCTGCGCATAATCACATGTGTGTGCAATCAGAGCCACGTCTGGATTTCTTGGAATGTGGATTGTTTGGGGTGAGTTTATCACTGGATGTGTGCAAATGTATGTGCATTCATGTGTGCCTGCGTGGAGATCTGGGGTTGGGTGGTAGGGTGGACCTCTGCGCATAATCACATGTGTGTGCAATCAGAGCCCCGTCTGGATTTCTTGGAATGTGGATTGTTTGGGGTGAGTTTATCTCTGGATGTGTGCAAATGTATGTGCATTCATGTGTGCCTGCGTGGAGATCTGAGGTTGGCTGGTAGGGTGGACCTCTGCGCATAATCACATGTGTGTGCAATCAGAGCCACGTCTGGATTTCTTGGAATGTGGATTGTTTGGGGTGAGTTTATCTCTGGATGTGTGCAAATGTATGTGCATTCATGTGTGCCTGCGTGGAGATCTGAGGTTGGCTGGTAGGGTGGACCTCTGCGCATAATCACATGTGTGTGCAATCAGAGCCACGTCTGGATTTCTTGGAATGTGGATTGTTTGGGGTGAGTTTATCTCTGGATGTGTGCAAATGTATGTGCATTCATGTGTGCCTGCGTGGAGATCTGAGGTTGGCTGGTAGGGTGGACCTCTGCGCATAATCACATGTGTGTGCAATCAGAGCCACGTCTGGATTTCTTGGAATGTGGATTGTTTGGGGTGAGTTTATCACTGGATGTGTGCAAATGTATGTGCATTCATGTGTGCCTGCGTGGAGATCTGAGGTTGGCTGGTAGGGTGGAACTCTGCGCATAATCACATGTGTGTGCAATCAGAGCCACGTCTGGATTTCTTGGAATGTGGATTGTTTGGGGTGAGTTTATCTCTGGATGTGTGCAAATGTATGTGCATTCATGTGTGCCTGCGTGGAGATCTGAGGTTGGCTGGTAGGGTGGACCTCTGCGCATAATCACATGTGTGTGCAATCAGAGCCACGTCTGGATTTCTTGGAATGTGGATTGTTTGGGGTGAGTTTATCTCTGGATGTGTGCAAATGTATGTGCATTCATGTGTGCCTGCGTGGAGATCTGAGGTTGGCTGGTAGGGTGGACCTCTGCGCATAATCACATGTGTGTGCAATCAGAGCCACGTCTGGATTTCTTGGAATGTGGATTGTTTGGGGTGAGTTTATGTCTGGATGTGTGCAAATGTATGTGCATTCATGTGTGCCTGCGTGGAGATCTGAGGTTGGCTGGTAGGGTGGACCTCTGCGCATAATCACATGTGTGTGCAGCCAGAGCCACGTCTGGATTTCTTGGAATGTGGATTGTTTGGGGTGAGTTTATCTCTGGATGTGTGCAAATGTATGTGCATTCATGTGTGCCTGCGTGGAGATCTGAGGTTGGCTGGTAGGGTGGACCTCTGCGCATAATCACATGTGTGTGCAATCAGAGCCACGTCTGGATTTCTTGGAATGTGGATTGTTTGGGGTGAGTTTATCTCTGGATGTGTGCAAATGTATGTGCATTCATGTGTGCCTGCGTGGAGATCTGAGGTTGGCTGGTAGGGTGGACCTCTGCGCATAATCACATGTGTGTGCAATCAGATTCACGTCTGGATTTCTTGGAATGTTGATTGTTTGGGGTGAGTTTATCTCTGGATGTGTGCAAATGTATGTGCATTCATGTGTGCCTGCGTGGAGGTCTGGGGTTGGGTGGTAGGGTGGACCTCTGCGCATAATCACATGTGTGTGCAATCAGAGCCACGTCTGGATTTCTTGGAATGTGGATTGTTTGGGGTGAGTTTATCTCTGGATGTGTGCAAATGTATGTGCATTCATGTGTGCCTGCGTGGAGATCTGAGGTTGGCTGGTAGGGTGGACCTCTGCGCATAATCACATGTGTGTGCAATCAGAGCCACGTCTGGATTTCTTGGAATGTGGATTGTTTGGGGTGAGTTTATCTCTGGATGTGTGCAAATGTATGTGCATTCATGTGTGCCTGCGTGGAGATCTGAGGTTGGCTGGTAGGGTGGACCTCTGCGCATAATCACATGTGTGTGCAATCAGAGCCACGTCTGGATTTCTTGGAATGTGGATTGTTTGGGGTGAGTTTATCTCTGGATGTGTGCAAATGTATGTGCATTCATGTGTGCCTGCGTGGAGATCTGAGGTTGGCTGGTAGGGTGGACCTCTGCGCATAATCACATGTGTGTGCAATCAGAGCCACGTCTGGATTTCTTGGAATGTGGATTGTTTGGGGTGAGTTTATCTCTGGATGTGTGCAAATGTATGTGCATTCATGTGTGCCTGCGTGGAGATCTGAGGTTGGCTGGTAGGGTGGACCTCTGCGCATAATCACATGTGTGTGCAATCAGAGCCACGTCTGGATTTCTTGGAATGTGGATTGTTTGGGGTGAGTTTATCACTGGATGTGTGCAAATGTATGTGCATTCATGTGTGCCTGCGTGGAGATCTGGGGTTGGGTGGTAGGGTGGACCTCTGCGCATAATCACATGTGTGTGCAATCAGAGCCCCGTCTGGATTTCTTGGAATGTGGATTGTTTGGGGTGAGTTTATCTCTGGATGTGTGCAAATGTATGTGCATTCATGTGTGCCTGCGTGGAGATCTGAGGTTGGCTGGTAGGGTGGACCTCTGCGCATAATCACATGTGTGTGCAATCAGAGCCACGTCTGGATTTCTTGGAATGTGGATTGTTTGGGGTGAGTTTATCTCTGGATGTGTGCAAATGTATGTGCATTCATGTGTGCCTGCGTGGAGATCTGAGGTTGGCTGGTAGGGTGGACCTCTGCGCATAATCACATGTGTGTGCAATCAGAGCCACGTCTGGATTTCTTGGAATGTGGATTGTTTGGGGTGAGTTTATCTCTGGATGTGTGCAAATGTATGTGCATTCATGTGTGCCTGCGTGGAGATCTGAGGTTGGCTGGTAGGGTGGACCTCTGCGCATAATCACATGTGTGTGCAATCAGAGCCACGTCTGGATTTCTTGGAATGTGGATTGTTTGGGGTGAGTTTATCACTGGATGTGTGCAAATGTATGTGCATTCATGTGTGCCTGCGTGGAGATCTGAGGTTGGCTGGTAGGGTGGAACTCTGCGCATAATCACATGTGTGTGCAATCAGAGCCACGTCTGGATTTCTTGGAATGTGGATTGTTTGGGGTGAGTTTATCTCTGGATGTGTGCAAATGTATGTGCATTCATGTGTGCCTGCGTGGAGATCTGAGGTTGGCTGGTAGGGTGGACCTCTGCGCATAATCACATGTGTGTGCAATCAGAGCCACGTCTGGATTTCTTGGAATGTGGATTGTTTGGGGTGAGTTTATCTCTGGATGTGTGCAAATGTATGTGCATTCATGTGTGCCTGCGTGGAGATCTGAGGTTGGCTGGTAGGGTGGACCTCTGCGCATAATCACATGTGTGTGCAATCAGAGCCACGTCTGGATTTCTTGGAATGTGGATTGTTTGGGGTGAGTTTATGTCTGGATGTGTGCAAATGTATGTGCATTCATGTGTGCCTGCGTGGAGATCTGAGGTTGGCTGGTAGGGTGGACCTCTGCGCATAATCACATGTGTGTGCAGCCAGAGCCACGTCTGGATTTCTTGGAATGTGGATTGTTTGGGGTGAGTTTATCTCTGGATGTGTGCAAATGTATGTGCATTCATGTGTGCCTGCGTGGAGATCTGAGGTTGGCTGGTAGGGTGGACCTCTGCGCATAATCACATGTGTGTGCAATCAGAGCCACGTCTGGATTTCTTGGAATGTGGATTGTTTGGGGTGAGTTTATCTCTGGATGTGTGCAAATGTATGTGCATTCATGTGTGCCTGCGTGGAGATCTGAGGTTGGCTGGTAGGGTGGACCTCTGCGCATAATCACATGTGTGTGCAATCAGATTCACGTCTGGATTTCTTGGAATGTTGATTGTTTGGGGTGAGTTTATCTCTGGATGTGTGCAAATGTATGTGCATTCATGTGTGCCTGCGTGGAGGTCTGGGGTTGGGTGGTAGGGTGGACCTCTGCGCATAATCACATGTGTGTGCAATCAGAGCCACGTCTGGATTTCTTGGAATGTGGATTGTTTGGGGTGAGTTTATCTCTGGATGTGTGCAAATGTATGTGCATTCATGTGTGCCTGCGTGGAGATCTGAGGTTGGCTGGTAGGGTGGACCTCTGCGCATAATCACATGTGTGTGCAATCAGAGCCACGTCTGGATTTCTTGGAATGTGGATTGTTTGGGGTGAGTTTATCTCTGGATGTGTGCAAATGTATGTGCATTCATGTGTGCCTGCGTGGAGATCTGAGGTTGGCTGGTAGGGTGGACCTCTGCGCATAATCACATGTGTGTGCAATCAGAGCCACGTCTGGATTTCTTGGAATGTGGATTGTTTGGGGTGAGTTTATCTCTGGATGTGTGCAAATGTATGTGCATTCATGTGTGCCTGCGTGGAGATCTGAGGTTGGCTGGTAGGGTGGACCTCTGCGCATAATCACATGTGTGTGCAATCAGAGCCACGTCTGGATTTCTTGGAATGTGGATTGTTTGGGGTGAGTTTATCTCTGGATGTGTGCAAATGTATGTGCATTCATGTGTGCCTGCGTGGAGATCTGAGGTTGGCTGGTAGGGTGGACCTCTGCGCATAATCACATGTGTGTGCAATCAGAGCCACGTCTGGATTTCTTGGAATGTGGATTGTTTGGGGTGAGTTTATCTCTGGATGTGTGCAAATGTATGTGCATTCATGTGTGCCTGCGTGGAGATCTGAGGTTGGCTGGTAGGGTGGACCTCTGCGCATAATCACATGTGTGTGCAATCAGAGCCACGTCTGGATTTCTTGGAATGTGGATTGTTTGGGGTGAGTTTATCACTGGATGTGTGCAAATGTATGTGCATTCATGTGTGCCTGCGTGGAGATCTGGGGTTGGGTGGTAGGGTGGACCTCTGCGCATAATCACATGTGTGTGCAATCAGAGCCACGTCTGGATTTCTTGGAATGTGGATTGTTTGGGGTGAGTTTATCTCTGGATGTGTGCAAATGTATGTGCATTCATGTGTGCCTGCGTGGAGATCTGAGGTTGGCTGGTAGGGTGGACCTCTGCGCATAATCACATGTGTGTGCAATCAGAGCCACGTCTGGATTTCTTGGAATGTGGATTGTTTGGGGTGAGTTTATCTCTTGATGTGTGCAAATGTATGTGCATTCATGTGTGCCTGCGTGGAGATCTGAGGTTGGCTGGTAGGGTGGACCTCTGCGCATAATCACATGTGTGTGCAATCAGAGCCACGTCTGGATTTCTTGGAATGTGGATTGTTTGGGGTGAGTTTATCACTGGATGTGTGCAAATGTATGTGCATTCATGTGTGCCTGCGTGGAGATCTGGGGTTGGGTGGTAGGGTGGACCTCTGCGCATAATCACATGTGTGTGCAATCAGAGCCACGTCTGGATTTCTTGGAATGTGGATTGTTTGGGGTGAGTTTATCTCTTGATGTGTGCAAATGTATGTGCATTCATGTGTGCCTGCGTGGAGATCTGAGGTTGGCTGGTAGGGTGGACCTCTGCGCATAATCACATGTGTGTGCAATCAGAGCCACGTCTGGATTTCTTGGAATGTGGATTGTTTGGGGTGAGTTTATCACTGGATGTGTGCAAATGTATGTGCATTCATGTGTGCCTGCGTGGAGATCTGGGGTTGGGTGGTAGGGTGGACCTCTGCGCATAATCACATGTGTGTGCAATCAGAGCCACGTCTGGATTTCTTGGAATGTGGATTGTTTGGGGTGAGTTTATCTCTGGATGTGTGCAAATGTATGTGCATTCATGTGTGCCTGCGTGGAGATCTGAGGTTGGCTGGTAGGGTGGACCTCTGCGCATAATCACATGTGTGTGCAATCAGAGCCACGTCTGGATTTCTTGGAATGTGGATTGTTTGGGGTGAGTTTATCTCTGGATGTGTGCAAATGTATGTGCATTCATGTGTGCCTGCGTGGAGATCTGAGGTTGGCTGGTAGGGTGGACCTCTGCGCATAATCACATGTGTGTGCAATCAGAGCCACGTCTGGATTTCTTGGAATGTGGATTGTTTGGGGTGAGTTTATCTCTGGATGTGTGCAAATGTATGTGCATTCATGTGTGCCTGCGTGGAGATCTGAGGTTGGCTGGTAGGGTGGACCTCTGCGCATAATCACATGTGTGTGCAATCAGATTCACGTCTGGATTTCTTGGAATGTTGATTGTTTGGGGTGAGTTTATCTCTGGATGTGTGCAAATGTATGTGCATTCATGTGTGCCTGCGTGGAGATCTGAGGTTGGCTGGTAGGGTGGACCTCTGCGCATAATCACATGTGTGTGCAATCAGAGGCACGTCTGGATTTCTTGGAATGTGGATTGTTTGGGGTGAGTTTATCTCTGGATGTGTGCAAATGTATGTGCATTCATGTGTGCCTGCGTGGAGATCTGAGGTTGGCTGGTAGGGTGGACCTCTGCGCATAATCACATGTGTGTGCAATCAGAGCCACGTCTGGATTTCTTGGAATGTGGATTGTTTGGGGTGAGTTTATCTCTGGATGTGTGCAAATGTATGTGCATTCATGTGTGCCTGCGTGGAGATCTGAGGTTGGCTGGTAGGGTGGACCTCTGCGCATAATCACATGTGTGTGCAATCAGAGGCACGTCTGGATTTCTTGGAATGTGGATTGTTTGAGGTTAGTTTATCTCTGGATGTGTGCAAATGTATGTGCATTCATGTGTGCCTGTGTGGAGATCTGAGGTTGGCTGGTAGGGTGGACCTCTGCGCATAATCACATGTGTGTGCAATCAGAGGCACGTCTGGATTTCTTGGAATGTGGATTGTTTGGGTGAGTTTATCTCTGGATGTGTGCAAATGTATGTGCATTCATGTGTGCCTGCGTGGAGATCTGAGGTTGGCTGGTAGGGTGGACCTCTGCGCATAATCACATGTGTGTGCAATCAGAGGCACGTCTGGATTTCTTGGAATGTGGATTGTTTGGGGTGAGTTTATCTCTGGATGTGTGCAAATGTATGTGCATTCATGTGTGCCTGCGTGGAGATCTGAGGTTGGCTGGTAGGGTGGACCTCTGCGCATAATCACATGTGTGTGCAATCAGAGCCACGTCTGGATTTCTTGGAATGTGGATTGTTTGGGGTGAGTTTATCTCTGGATGTGTGCAAATGTATGTGCATTCATGTGTGCCTGCGTGGAGATCTGAGGTTGGCTGGTAGGGTGGACCTCTGCGCATAATCACATGTGTGTGCAATCAGAGGCACGTCTGGATTTCTTGGAATGTGGATTGTTTGAGGTTAGTTTATCTCTGGATGTGTGCAAATGTATGTGCATTCATGTGTGCCTGTGTGGAGATCTGAGGTTGGCTGGTAGGGTGGACCTCTGCGCATAATCACATGTGTGTGCAATCAGAGGCACGTCTGGATTTCTTGGAATGTGGATTGTTTGGGTGAGTTTATCTCTGGATGTGTGCAAATGTATGTGCATTCATGTGTGCCTGCGTGGAGATCTGAGGTTGGCTGGTAGGGTGGACCTCTGCGCATAATCACATGTGTGTGCAATCAGAGGCACGTCTGGATTTCTTGGAATGTGGATTGTTTGGGGTGAGTTTATCTCTGGATGTGTGCAAATGTATGTGCATTCATGTGTGCCTGCGTGGAGATCTGAGGTTGGCTGGTAGGGTGGACCTCTGCGCATAATCACATGTGTTTGCAATCAGAGCCACGTCTGGATTTCTTGGAATGTGGATTGTTTGGGGTGAGTTTATCTCTGGATGTGTGCAAATGTATGTGCATTCATGTGTGCCTGCGTGGAGATCTGAGGTTGGCTGGTAGGGTGGACCTCTGCGCATAATCACATGTGTGTGCAATCAGAGCCACGTCTGGATTTCTTGGAATGTGGATTGTTTGGGGTGAGTTTATCTCTGGATGTGTGCAAATGTATGTGCATTCATGTGTGCCTGCGTGGAGATCTGAGGTTGGCTGGTAGGGTGGACCTCTGCGCATAATCACATGTGTGTGCAATCAGAGCCACGTCTGGATTTCTTGGAATGTGGATTGTTTGGGGTGAGTTTATCTCTGGATGTGTGCAAATGTATGTGCATTCATGTGTGCCTGCGTGGAGATCTGAGGTTGGCTGGTAGGGTGGACCTCTGCGCATAATCACATGTGTGTGCAATCAGAGCCACGTCTGGATTTCTTGGAATGTGGATTGTTTGGGGTGAGTTTATCTCTGGATGTGTGCAAATGTATGTGCATTCATGTGTGCCTGCGTGGAGATCTGAGGTTGGCTGGTAGGGTGGACTTCTGCGCATAATCACATGTGTGTGCAATCAGAGCCACGTCTGGATTTCTTGGAATGTGGATTGTTTGGGGTGAGTTTATCTCTGGATGTGTGCAAATGTATGTGCATTCATGTGTGCCTGCGTGGAGATCTGAGGTTGGCTGGTAGGGTGGACCTCTGCGCATAATCACATGTGTGTGCAATCAGAGCCACGTCTGGATTTCTTGGAATGTGGATTGTTTGGGGTGAGTTTATCTCTGGATGTGTGCAAATGTATGTGCATTCATGTGTGCCTGCGTGGAGATCTGAGGTTGGCTGGTAGGGTGGACCTCTGCGCATAATCACATGTGTGTGCAATCAGAGCCACGTCTGGATTTCTTGGAATGTGGATTGTTTGGGGTGAGTTTATCTCTGGATGTGTGCAAATGTATGTGCATTCATGTGTGCCTGCGTGGAGATCTGAGGTTGGCTGGTAGGGTGGACCTCTGCGCATAATCACATGTGTGTGCAATCAGAGCCACGTCTGGATTTCTTGGAATGTGGATTGTTTGGGGTGAGTTTATCTCTGGATGTGTGCAAATGTATGTGCATTCATGTGTGCCTGCGTGGAGATCTGAGGTTGGCTGGTAGGGTGGACTTCTGCGCATAATCACATGTGTGTGCAATCAGAGCCACGTCTGGATTTCTTGGAATGTGGATTGTTTGGGGTGAGTTTATCTCTGGATGTGTGCAAATGTATGTGCATTCATGTGTGCCTGCGTGGAGATCTGAGGTTGGCTGGTAGGGTGGACCTCTGCGCATAATCACATGTGTGTGCAATCAGAGCCACGTCTGGATTTCTTGGAATGTGGATTGTTTGGGGTGAGTTTATCTCTGGATGTGTGCAAATGTATGTGCATTCATGTGTGCCTGCGTGGAGATCTGAGGTTGGCTGGTAGGGTGGACCTCTGCGCATAATCACATGTGTGTGCAATCAGAGCCACGTCTGGATTTCTTGGAATGTGGATTGTTTGGGGTGAGTTTATCTCTGGATGTGTGCAAATGTATGTGCATTCATGTGTGCCTGCGTGGAGATCTGAGGTTGGCTGGTAGGGTGGACCTCTGCGCATAATCACATGTGTGTGCAATCAGAGCCACGTCTGGATTTCTTGGAATGTGGATTGTTTGGGGTGAGTTTATCTCTGGATGTGTGCAAATGTATGTGCATTCATGTGTGCCTGCGTGGAGATCTGAGGTTGGCTGGTAGGGTGGACCTCTGCGCATAATCACATGTGTGTGCAATCAGAGCCACGTCTGGATTTCTTGGAATGTGGATTGTTTGGGGTGAGTTTATCTCTGGATGTGTGCAAATGTATGTGCATTCATGTGTGCCTGCGTGGAGATCTGAGGTTGGCTGGTAGGGTGGACCTCTGCGCATAATCACATGTGTGTGCAATCAGAGCCACGTCTGGATTTCTTGGAATGTGGATTGTTTGGGGTGAGTTTATCTCTGGATGTGTGCAAATGTATGTGCATTCATGTGTGCCTGCGTGGAGATCTGAGGTTGGCTGGTAGGGTGGACCTCTGCGCATAATCACATGTGTGTGCAATCAGAGCCACGTCTGGATTTCTTGGAATGTGGATTGTTTGGGGTGAGTTTATCTCTGGATGTGTGCAAATGTATGTGCATTCATGTGTGCCTGCGTGGAGATCTGAGGTTGGCTGGTAGGGTGGACCTCTGCGCATAATCACATGTGTGTGCAATCAGAGCCACGTCTGGATTTCTTGGAATGTGGATTGTTTGGGGTGAGTTTATCTCTGGATGTGTGCAAATGTATGTGCATTCATGTGTGCCTGCGTGGAGATCTGAGGTTGGCTGGTAGGGTGGACCTCTGCGCATAATCACATGTGTGTGCAATCAGAGCCACGTCTGGATTTCTTGGAATGTGGATTGTTTGGGGTGAGTTTATCTCTGGATGTGTGCAAATGTATGTGCATTCATGTGTGCCTGCGTGGAGATCTGAGGTTGGCTGGTAGGGTGGACCTCTGCGCATAATCACATGTGTGTGCAATCAGAGCCACGTCTGGATTTCTTGGAATGTGGATTGTTTGGGGTGAGTTTATCTCTGGATGTGTGCAAATGTATGTGCATTCATGTGTGCCTGCGTGGAGATCTGAGGTTGGCTGGTAGGGTGGACCTCTGCGCATAATCACATGTGTGTGCAATCAGAGCCACGTCTGGATTTCTTGGAATGTGGATTGTTTGGGGTGAGTTTATCTCTGGATGTGTGCAAATGTATGTGCATTTATGTGTGCCTGCGTGGAGATCTGAGGTTGGCTGGTAGGGTGGACCTCTGCGCATAATCACATGTGTGTGCAATCAGAGCCACGTCTGGATTTCTTGGAATGTGGATTGTTTGGGGTGAGTTTATCTCTGGATGTGTGCAAATGTATGTGCATTCATGTGTGCCTGCGTGGAGATCTGAGGTTGGCTGGTAGGGTGGACCTCTGCGCATAATCACATGTGTGTGCAATCAGAGCCACGTCTGGATTTCTTGGAATGTGGATTGTTTGGGGTGAGTTTATCTCTGGATGTGTGCAAATGTATGTGCATTCATGTGTGCCTGCGTGGAGATCTGAGGTTGGCTGGTAGGGTGGACCTCTGCGCATAATCACATGTGTGTGCAATCAGATTCACGTCTGGATTTCTTGGAATGTTGATTGTTTGGGGTGAGTTTATCTCTGGATGTGTGCAAATGTATGTGCATTCATGTGTGCCTGCGTGGAGGTCTGGGGTTGGGTGGTAGGGTGGACCTCTGCGCATAATCACATGTGTGTGCAATCAGAGCCACGTCTGGATTTCTTGGAATGTGGATTGTTTGGGGTGAGTTTATCTCTGGATGTGTGCAAATGTATGTGCATTCATGTGTGCCTGCGTGGAGATCTGAGGTTGGCTGGTAGGGTGGACCTCTGCGCATAATCACATGTGTGTGCAATCAGAGCCACGTCTGGATTTCTTGGAATGTGGATTGTTTGGGGTGAGTTTATCTCTGGATGTGTGCAAATGTATGTGCATTCATGTGTGCCTGCGTGGAGATCTGAGGTTGGCTGGTAGGGTGGACCTCTGCGCATAATCACATGTGTGTGCAATCAGAGCCACGTCTGGATTTCTTGGAATGTGGATTGTTTGGGGTGAGTTTATCACTGGATGTGTGCAAATGTATGTGCATTCATGTGTGCCTGCGTGGAGATCTGAGGTTGGCTGGTAGGGTGGAACTCTGCGCATAATCACATGTGTGTGCAATCAGAGCCACGTCTGGATTTCTTGGAATGTGGATTGTTTGGGGTGAGTTTATCTCTGGATGTGTGCAAATGTATGTGCATTCATGTGTGCCTGCGTGGAGATCTGAGGTTGGCTGGTAGGGTGGACCTCTGCGCATAATCACATGTGTGTGCAATCAGAGCCACGTCTGGATTTCTTGGAATGTGGATTGTTTGGGGTGAGTTTATCTCTGGATGTGTGCAAATGTATGTGCATTCATGTGTGCCTGCGTGGAGATCTGAGGTTGGCTGGTAGGGTGGACCTCTGCGCATAATCACATGTGTGTGCAATCAGAGCCACGTCTGGATTTCTTGGAATGTGGATTGTTTGGGGTGAGTTTATGTCTGGATGTGTGCAAATGTATGTGCATTCATGTGTGCCTGCGTGGAGATCTGAGGTTGGCTGGTAGGGTGGACCTCTGCGCATAATCACATGTGTGTGCAGCCAGAGCCACGTCTGGATTTCTTGGAATGTGGATTGTTTGGGGTGAGTTTATCTCTGGATGTGTGCAAATGTATGTGCATTCATGTGTGCCTGCGTGGAGATCTGAGGTTGGCTGGTAGGGTGGACCTCTGCGCATAATCACATGTGTGTGCAATCAGAGCCACGTCTGGATTTCTTGGAATGTGGATTGTTTGGGGTGAGTTTATCTCTGGATGTGTGCAAATGTATGTGCATTCATGTGTGCCTGCGTGGAGATCTGAGGTTGGCTGGTAGGGTGGACCTCTGCGCATAATCACATGTGTGTGCAATCAGAGCCACGTCTGGATTTCTTGGAATGTGGATTGTTTGGGGTGAGTTTATCTCTGGATGTGTGCAAATGTATGTGCATTCATGTGTGCCTGCGTGGAGATCTGAGGTTGGCTGGTAGGGTGGACCTCTGCGCATAATCACATGTGTGTGCAATCAGAGCCACGTCTGGATTTCTTGGAATGTGGATTGTTTGGGGTGAGTTTATCTCTGGATGTGTGCAAATGTATGTGCATTCATGTGTGCCTGCGTGGAGATCTGAGGTTGGCTGGTAGGGTGGACCTCTGCGCATAATCACATGTGTGTGCAATCAGAGCCACGTCTGGATTTCTTGGAATGTGGATTGTTTGGGGTGAGTTTATCTCTGGATGTGTGCAAATGTATGTGCATTCATGTGTGCCTGCGTGGAGATCTGAGGTTGGCTGGTAGGGTGGACCTCTGCGCATAATCACATGTGTGTGCAATCAGAGCCACGTCTGGATTTCTTGGAATGTGGATTGTTTGGGGTGAGTTTATCTCTGGATGTGTGCAAATGTATGTGCATTCATGTGTGCCTGCGTGGAGATCTGAGGTTGGCTGGTAGGGTGGACCTCTGCGCATAATCACATGTGTGTGCAATCAGAGCCACGTCTGGATTTCTTGGAATGTGGATTGTTTGGGGTGAGTTTATCTCTGGATGTGTGCAAATGTATGTGCATTCATGTGTGCCTGCGTGGAGATCTGAGGTTGGCTGGTAGGGTGGACCTCTGCGCATAATCACATGTGTGTGCAATCAGAGCCACGTCTGGATTTCTTGGAATGTGGATTGTTTGGGGTGAGTTTATCTCTGGATGTGTGCAAATGTATGTGCATTCATGTGTGCCTGCGTGGAGATCTGAGGTTGGCTGGTAGGGTGGACCTCTGCGCATAATCACATGTGTGTGCAATCAGAGCCACGTCTGGATTTCTTGGAATGTGGATTGTTTGGGGTGAGTTTATCTCTGGATGTGTGCAAATGTATGTGCATTCATGTGTGCCTGCGTGGAGATCTGAGGTTGGCTGGTAGGGTGGACCTCTGCGCATAATCACATGTGTGTGCAATCAGAGCCACGTCTGGATTTCTTGGAATGTGGATTGTTTGGGGTGAGTTTATCTCTGGATGTGTGCAAATGTATGTGCATTCATGTGTGCCTGCGTGGAGATCTGAGGTTGGCTGGTAGGGTGGACCTCTGCGCATAATCACATGTGTGTGCAATCAGAGCCACGTCTGGATTTCTTGGAATGTGGATTGTTTGGGGTGAGTTTATCTCTGGATGTGTGCAAATGTATGTGCATTTATGTGTGCCTGCGTGGAGATCTGAGGTTGGCTGGTAGGGTGGACCTCTGCGCATAATCACATGTGTGTGCAATCAGAGCCACGTCTGGATTTCTTGGAATGTGGATTGTTTGGGGTGAGTTTATCTCTGGATGTGTGCAAATGTATGTGCATTCATGTGTGCCTGCGTGGAGATCTGAGGTTGGCTGGTAGGGTGGACCTCTGCGCATAATCACATGTGTGTGCAATCAGAGCCACGTCTGGATTTCTTGGAATGTGGATTGTTTGGGGTGAGTTTATCTCTGGATGTGTGCAAATGTATGTGCATTCATGTGTGCCTGCGTGGAGATCTGAGGTTGGCTGGTAGGGTGGACCTCTGCGCATAATCACATGTGTGTGCAATCAGATTCACGTCTGGATTTCTTGGAATGTTGATTGTTTGGGGTGAGTTTATCTCTGGATGTGTGCAAATGTATGTGCATTCATGTGTGCCTGCGTGGAGGTCTGGGGTTGGGTGGTAGGGTGGACCTCTGCGCATAATCACATGTGTGTGCAATCAGAGCCACGTCTGGATTTCTTGGAATGTGGATTGTTTGGGGTGAGTTTATCTCTGGATGTGTGCAAATGTATGTGCATTCATGTGTGCCTGCGTGGAGATCTGAGGTTGGCTGGTAGGGTGGACCTCTGCGCATAATCACATGTGTGTGCAATCAGATTCACGTCTGGATTTCTTGGAATGTGGATTGTTTGGGGTGAGTTTATCTCTGGATGTGTGCAAATGTATGTGCATTCATGTGTGCCTGCGTGGAGATCTGAGGTTGGCTGGTAGGGTGGACCTCTGCGCATAATCACATGTGTGTGCAATCAGATTCACGTCTGGATTTCTTGGAATGTTGATTGTTTGGGGTGAGTTTATCTCTGGATGTGTGCAAATGTATGTGCATTCATGTGTGCCTGCGTGGAGGTCTGGGGTTGGGTGGTAGGGTGGACCTCTGCGCATAATCACATGTGTGTGCAATCAGAGCCACGTCTGGATTTCTTGGAATGTGGATTGTTTGGGGTGAGTTTATCTCTGGATGTGTGCAAATGTATGTGCATTCATGTGTGCCTGCGTGGAGATCTGAGGTTGGCTGGTAGGGTGGACCTCTGCGCATAATCACATGTGTGTGCAATCAGAGCCACGTCTGGATTTCTTGGAATGTGGATTGTTTGGGGTGAGTTTATCTCTGGATGTGTGCAAATGTATGTGCATTCATGTGTGCCTGCGTGGAGATCTGAGGTTGGCTGGTAGGGTGGACCTCTGCGCATAATCACATGTGTGTGCAATCAGAGGCACGTCTGGATTTCTTGGAATGTGGATTGTTTGGGTGAGTTTATCTCTGGATGTGTGCAAATGTATGTGCATTCATGTGTGCCTGCGTGGAGATCTGAGGTTGGCTGGTAGGGTGGACCTCTGCGCATAATCACATGTGTGTGCAATCAGAGGCACGTCTGGATTTCTTGGAATGTGGATTGTTTGGGGTGAGTTTATCTCTGGATGTGTGCAAATGTATGTGCATTCATGTGTGCCTGCGTGGAGATCTGAGGTTGGCTGGTAGGGTGGACCTCTGCGCATAATCACATGTGTGTGCAATCAGAGCCACGTCTGGATTTCTTGGAATGTGGATTGTTTGGGGTGAGTTTATCACTGGATGTGTGCAAATGTATGTGCATTCATGTGTGCCTGCGTGGAGATCTGAGGTTGGCTGGTAGGGTGGAACTCTGCGCATAATCACATGTGTGTGCAATCAGAGCCACGTCTGGATTTCTTGGAATGTGGATTGTTTGGGGTGAGTTTATCTCTGGATGTGTGCAAATGTATGTGCATTCATGTGTGCCTGCGTGGAGATCTGAGGTTGGCTGGTAGGGTGGACCTCTGCGCATAATCACATGTGTGTGCAATCAGAGCCACGTCTGGATTTCTTGGAATGTGGATTGTTTGGGGTGAGTTTATCTCTGGATGTGTGCAAATGTATGTGCATTCATGTGTGCCTGCGTGGAGATCTGAGGTTGGCTGGTAGGGTGGACCTCTGCGCATAATCACATGTGTGTGCAATCAGAGCCACGTCTGGATTTCTTGGAATGTGGATTGTTTGGGGTGAGTTTATGTCTGGATGTGTGCAAATGTATGTGCATTCATGTGTGCCTGCGTGGAGATCTGAGGTTGGCTGGTAGGGTGGACCTCTGCGCATAATCACATGTGTGTGCAGCCAGAGCCACGTCTGGATTTCTTGGAATGTGGATTGTTTGGGGTGAGTTTATCTCTGGATGTGTGCAAATGTATGTGCATTCATGTGTGCCTGCGTGGAGATCTGAGGTTGGCTGGTAGGGTGGACCTCTGCGCATAATCACATGTGTGTGCAATCAGAGCCACGTCTGGATTTCTTGGAATGTGGATTGTTTGGGGTGAGTTTATCTCTGGATGTGTGCAAATGTATGTGCATTCATGTGTGCCTGCGTGGAGATCTGAGGTTGGCTGGTAGGGTGGACCTCTGCGCATAATCACATGTGTGTGCAATCAGATTCACGTCTGGATTTCTTGGAATGTTGATTGTTTGGGGTGAGTTTATCTCTGGATGTGTGCAAATGTATGTGCATTCATGTGTGCCTGCGTGGAGGTCTGGGGTTGGGTGGTAGGGTGGACCTCTGCGCATAATCACATGTGTGTGCAATCAGAGCCACGTCTGGATTTCTTGGAATGTGGATTGTTTGGGGTGAGTTTATCTCTGGATGTGTGCAAATGTATGTGCATTCATGTGTGCCTGCGTGGAGATCTGAGGTTGGCTGGTAGGGTGGACCTCTGCGCATAATCACATGTGTGTGCAATCAGAGCCACGTCTGGATTTCTTGGAATGTGGATTGTTTGGGGTGAGTTTATCTCTGGATGTGTGCAAATGTATGTGCATTCATGTGTGCCTGCGTGGAGATCTGAGGTTGGCTGGTAGGGTGGACCTCTGCGCATAATCACATGTGTGTGCAATCAGAGCCACGTCTGGATTTCTTGGAATGTGGATTGTTTGGGGTGAGTTTATCTCTGGATGTGTGCAAATGTATGTGCATTCATGTGTGCCTGCGTGGAGATCTGAGGTTGGCTGGTAGGGTGGACCTCTGCGCATAATCACATGTGTGTGCAATCAGAGCCACGTCTGGATTTCTTGGAATGTGGATTGTTTGGGGTGAGTTTATCTCTGGATGTGTGCAAATGTATGTGCATTCATGTGTGCCTGCGTGGAGATCTGAGGTTGGCTGGTAGGGTGGACCTCTGCGCATAATCACATGTGTGTGCAATCAGAGCCACGTCTGGATTTCTTGGAATGTGGATTGTTTGGGGTGAGTTTATCTCTGGATGTGTGCAAATGTATGTGCATTCATGTGTGCCTGCGTGGAGATCTGAGGTTGGCTGGTAGGGTGGACCTCTGCGCATAATCACATGTGTGTGCAATCAGAGCCACGTCTGGATTTCTTGGAATGTGGATTGTTTGGGGTGAGTTTATCACTGGATGTGTGCAAATGTATGTGCATTCATGTGTGCCTGCGTGGAGATCTGGGGTTGGGTGGTAGGGTGGACCTCTGCGCATAATCACATGTGTGTGCAATCAGATTCACGTCTGGATTTCTTGGAATGTGGATTGTTTGGGGTGAGTTTATCTCTGGATGTGTGCAAATGTATGTGCATTCATGTGTGCCTGCGTGGAGATCTGAGGTTGGCTGGTAGGGTGGACCTCTGCGCATAATCACATGTGTGTGCAATCAGAGCCACGTCTGGATTTCTTGGAATGTGGATTGTTTGGGGTGAGTTTATCTCTGGATGTGTGCAAATGTATGTGCATTCATGTGTGCCTGCGTGGAGATCTGAGGTTGGCTGGTAGGGTGGACCTCTGCGCATAATCACATGTGTGTGCAATCAGAGCCACGTCTGGATTTCTTGGAATGTGGATTGTTTGGGGTGAGTTTATCTCTTGATGTGTGCAAATGTATGTGCATTCATGTGTGCCTGCGTGGAGATCTGAGGTTGGCTGGTAGGGTGGACCTCTGCGCATAATCACATGTGTGTGCAATCAGAGCCACGTCTGGATTTCTTGGAATGTGGATTGTTTGGGGTGAGTTTATCACTGGATGTGTGCAAATGTATGTGCATTCATGTGTGCCTGCGTGGAGATCTGGGGTTGGGTGGTAGGGTGGACCTCTGCGCATAATCACATGTGTGTGCAATCAGAGCCACGTCTGGATTTCTTGGAATGTGGATTGTTTGGGGTGAGTTTATCTCTTGATGTGTGCAAATGTATGTGCATTCATGTGTGCCTGCGTGGAGATCTGAGGTTGGCTGGTAGGGTGGACCTCTGCGCATAATCACATGTGTGTGCAATCAGAGCCACGTCTGGATTTCTTGGAATGTGGATTGTTTGGGGTGAGTTTATCACTGGATGTGTGCAAATGTATGTGCATTCATGTGTGCCTGCGTGGAGATCTGGGGTTGGGTGGTAGGGTGGACCTCTGCGCATAATCACATGTGTGTGCAATCAGAGCCACGTCTGGATTTCTTGGAATGTGGATTGTTTGGGGTGAGTTTATCTCTGGATGTGTGCAAATGTATGTGCATTCATGTGTGCCTGCGTGGAGATCTGAGGTTGGCTGGTAGGGTGGACCTCTGCGCATAATCACATGTGTGTGCAATCAGAGCCACGTCTGGATTTCTTGGAATGTGGATTGTTTGGGGTGAGTTTATCTCTGGATGTGTGCAAATGTATGTGCATTCATGTGTGCCTGCGTGGAGATCTGAGGTTGGCTGGTAGGGTGGACCTCTGCGCATAATCACATGTGTGTGCAATCAGAGCCACGTCTGGATTTCTTGGAATGTGGATTGTTTGGGGTGAGTTTATCTCTGGATGTGTGCAAATGTATGTGCATTCATGTGTGCCTGCGTGGAGATCTGAGGTTGGCTGGTAGGGTGGACCTCTGCGCATAATCACATGTGTGTGCAATCAGATTCACGTCTGGATTTCTTGGAATGTTGATTGTTTGGGGTGAGTTTATCTCTGGATGTGTGCAAATGTATGTGCATTCATGTGTGCCTGCGTGGAGATCTGAGGTTGGCTGGTAGGGTGGACCTCTGCGCATAATCACATGTGTGTGCAATCAGAGGCACGTCTGGATTTCTTGGAATGTGGATTGTTTGGGGTGAGTTTATCTCTGGATGTGTGCAAATGTATGTGCATTCATGTGTGCCTGCGTGGAGATCTGAGGTTGGCTGGTAGGGTGGACCTCTGCGCATAATCACATGTGTGTGCAATCAGAGCCACGTCTGGATTTCTTGGAATGTGGATTGTTTGGGGTGAGTTTATCTCTGGATGTGTGCAAATGTATGTGCATTCATGTGTGCCTGCGTGGAGATCTGAGGTTGGCTGGTAGGGTGGACCTCTGCGCATAATCACATGTGTGTGCAATCAGAGGCACGTCTGGATTTCTTGGAATGTGGATTGTTTGAGGTTAGTTTATCTCTGGATGTGTGCAAATGTATGTGCATTCATGTGTGCCTGTGTGGAGATCTGAGGTTGGCTGGTAGGGTGGACCTCTGCGCATAATCACATGTGTGTGCAATCAGAGGCACGTCTGGATTTCTTGGAATGTGGATTGTTTGGGTGAGTTTATCTCTGGATGTGTGCAAATGTATGTGCATTCATGTGTGCCTGCGTGGAGATCTGAGGTTGGCTGGTAGGGTGGACCTCTGCGCATAATCACATGTGTGTGCAATCAGAGGCACGTCTGGATTTCTTGGAATGTGGATTGTTTGGGGTGAGTTTATCTCTGGATGTGTGCAAATGTATGTGCATTCATGTGTGCCTGCGTGGAGATCTGAGGTTGGCTGGTAGGGTGGACCTCTGCGCATAATCACATGTGTTTGCAATCAGAGCCACGTCTGGATTTCTTGGAATGTGGATTGTTTGGGGTGAGTTTATCTCTGGATGTGTGCAAATGTATGTGCATTCATGTGTGCCTGCGTGGAGATCTGAGGTTGGCTGGTAGGGTGGACCTCTGCGCATAATCACATGTGTGTGCAATCAGAGCCACGTCTGGATTTCTTGGAATGTGGATTGTTTGGGGTGAGTTTATCTCTGGATGTGTGCAAATGTATGTGCATTCATGTGTGCCTGCGTGGAGATCTGAGGTTGGCTGGTAGGGTGGACCTCTGCGCATAATCACATGTGTGTGCAATCAGAGCCACGTCTGGATTTCTTGGAATGTGGATTGTTTGGGGTGAGTTTATCTCTGGATGTGTGCAAATGTATGTGCATTCATGTGTGCCTGCGTGGAGATCTGAGGTTGGCTGGTAGGGTGGACCTCTGCGCATAATCACATGTGTGTGCAATCAGAGCCACGTCTGGATTTCTTGGAATGTGGATTGTTTGGGGTGAGTTTATCTCTGGATGTGTGCAAATGTATGTGCATTCATGTGTGCCTGCGTGGAGATCTGAGGTTGGCTGGTAGGGTGGACCTCTGCGCATAATCACATGTGTGTGCAATCAGAGCCACGTCTGGATTTCTTGGAATGTGGATTGTTTGGGGTGAGTTTATCTCTGGATGTGTGCAAATGTATGTGCATTCATGTGTGCCTGCGTGGAGATCTGAGGTTGGCTGGTAGGGTGGACCTCTGCGCATAATCACATGTGTGTGCAATCAGAGCCACGTCTGGATTTCTTGGAATGTGGATTGTTTGGGGTGAGTTTATCTCTGGATGTGTGCAAATGTATGTGCATTCATGTGTGCCTGCGTGGAGATCTGAGGTTGGCTGGTAGGGTGGACCTCTGCGCATAATCACATGTGTGTGCAATCAGAGCCACGTCTGGATTTCTTGGAATGTGGATTGTTTGGGGTGAGTTTATCTCTGGATGTGTGCAAATGTATGTGCATTCATGTGTGCCTGCGTGGAGATCTGAGGTTGGCTGGTAGGGTGGACCTCTGCGCATAATCACATGTGTGTGCAATCAGAGCCACGTCTGGATTTCTTGGAATGTGGATTGTTTGGGGTGAGTTTATCTCTGGATGTGTGCAAATGTATGTGCATTCATGTGTGCCTGCGTGGAGATCTGAGGTTGGCTGGTAGGGTGGACCTCTGCGCATAATCACATGTGTGTGCAATCAGAGCCACGTCTGGATTTCTTGGAATGTGGATTGTTTGGGGTGAGTTTATCTCTGGATGTGTGCAAATGTATGTGCATTCATGTGTGCCTGCGTGGAGATCTGAGGTTGGCTGGTAGGGTGGACCTCTGCGCATAATCACATGTGTGTGCAATCAGAGCCACGTCTGGATTTCTTGGAATGTGGATTGTTTGGGGTGAGTTTATCTCTGGATGTGTGCAAATGTATGTGCATTCATGTGTGCCTGCGTGGAGATCTGAGGTTGGCTGGTAGGGTGGACCTCTGCGCATAATCACATGTGTGTGCAATCAGAGCCACGTCTGGATTTCTTGGAATGTGGATTGTTTGGGGTGAGTTTATCTCTGGATGTGTGCAAATGTATGTGCATTCATGTGTGCCTGCGTGGAGATCTGAGGTTGGCTGGTAGGGTGGACCTCTGCGCATAATCACATGTGTGTGCAATCAGAGCCACGTCTGGATTTCTTGGAATGTGGATTGTTTGGGGTGAGTTTATCTCTGGATGTGTGCAAATGTATGTGCATTCATGTGTGCCTGCGTGGAGATCTGAGGTTGGCTGGTAGGGTGGACCTCTGCGCATAATCACATGTGTGTGCAATCAGAGCCACGTCTGGATTTCTTGGAATGTGGATTGTTTGGGGTGAGTTTATCTCTGGATGTGTGCAAATGTATGTGCATTCATGTGTGCCTGCGTGGAGATCTGAGGTTGGCTGGTAGGGTGGACCTCTGCGCATAATCACATGTGTGTGCAATCAGAGCCACGTCTGGATTTCTTGGAATGTGGATTGTTTGGGGTGAGTTTATCTCTGGATGTGTGCAAATGTATGTGCATTTATGTGTGCCTGCGTGGAGATCTGAGGTTGGCTGGTAGGGTGGACCTCTGCGCATAATCACATGTGTGTGCAATCAGAGCCACGTCTGGATTTCTTGGAATGTGGATTGTTTGGGGTGAGTTTATCTCTGGATGTGTGCAAATGTATGTGCATTCATGTGTGCCTGCGTGGAGATCTGAGGTTGGCTGGTAGGGTGGACCTCTGCGCATAATCACATGTGTGTGCAATCAGAGCCACGTCTGGATTTCTTGGAATGTGGATTGTTTGGGGTGAGTTTATCTCTGGATGTGTGCAAATGTATGTGCATTCATGTGTGCCTGCGTGGAGATCTGAGGTTGGCTGGTAGGGTGGACCTCTGCGCATAATCACATGTGTGTGCAATCAGATTCACGTCTGGATTTCTTGGAATGTTGATTGTTTGGGGTGAGTTTATCTCTGGATGTGTGCAAATGTATGTGCATTCATGTGTGCCTGCGTGGAGGTCTGGGGTTGGGTGGTAGGGTGGACCTCTGCGCATAATCACATGTGTGTGCAATCAGAGCCACGTCTGGATTTCTTGGAATGTGGATTGTTTGGGGTGAGTTTATCTCTGGATGTGTGCAAATGTATGTGCATTCATGTGTGCCTGCGTGGAGATCTGAGGTTGGCTGGTAGGGTGGACCTCTGCGCATAATCACATGTGTGTGCAATCAGAGCCACGTCTGGATTTCTTGGAATGTGGATTGTTTGGGGTGAGTTTATCTCTGGATGTGTGCAAATGTATGTGCATTCATGTGTGCCTGCGTGGAGATCTGAGGTTGGCTGGTAGGGTGGACCTCTGCGCATAATCACATGTGTGTGCAATCAGAGCCACGTCTGGATTTCTTGGAATGTGGATTGTTTGGGGTGAGTTTATCACTGGATGTGTGCAAATGTATGTGCATTCATGTGTGCCTGCGTGGAGATCTGAGGTTGGCTGGTAGGGTGGAACTCTGCGCATAATCACATGTGTGTGCAATCAGAGCCACGTCTGGATTTCTTGGAATGTGGATTGTTTGGGGTGAGTTTATCTCTGGATGTGTGCAAATGTATGTGCATTCATGTGTGCCTGCGTGGAGATCTGAGGTTGGCTGGTAGGGTGGACCTCTGCGCATAATCACATGTGTGTGCAATCAGAGCCACGTCTGGATTTCTTGGAATGTGGATTGTTTGGGGTGAGTTTATCTCTGGATGTGTGCAAATGTATGTGCATTCATGTGTGCCTGCGTGGAGATCTGAGGTTGGCTGGTAGGGTGGACCTCTGCGCATAATCACATGTGTGTGCAATCAGAGCCACGTCTGGATTTCTTGGAATGTGGATTGTTTGGGGTGAGTTTATGTCTGGATGTGTGCAAATGTATGTGCATTCATGTGTGCCTGCGTGGAGATCTGAGGTTGGCTGGTAGGGTGGACCTCTGCGCATAATCACATGTGTGTGCAGCCAGAGCCACGTCTGGATTTCTTGGAATGTGGATTGTTTGGGGTGAGTTTATCTCTGGATGTGTGCAAATGTATGTGCATTCATGTGTGCCTGCGTGGAGATCTGAGGTTGGCTGGTAGGGTGGACCTCTGCGCATAATCACATGTGTGTGCAATCAGAGCCACGTCTGGATTTCTTGGAATGTGGATTGTTTGGGGTGAGTTTATCTCTGGATGTGTGCAAATGTATGTGCATTCATGTGTGCCTGCGTGGAGATCTGAGGTTGGCTGGTAGGGTGGACCTCTGCGCATAATCACATGTGTGTGCAATCAGAGCCACGTCTGGATTTCTTGGAATGTGGATTGTTTGGGGTGAGTTTATCTCTGGATGTGTGCAAATGTATGTGCATTCATGTGTGCCTGCGTGGAGATCTGAGGTTGGCTGGTAGGGTGGACCTCTGCGCATAATCACATGTGTGTGCAATCAGAGCCACGTCTGGATTTCTTGGAATGTGGATTGTTTGGGGTGAGTTTATCTCTGGATGTGTGCAAATGTATGTGCATTCATGTGTGCCTGCGTGGAGATCTGAGGTTGGCTGGTAGGGTGGACCTCTGCGCATAATCACATGTGTGTGCAATCAGAGCCACGTCTGGATTTCTTGGAATGTGGATTGTTTGGGGTGAGTTTATCTCTGGATGTGTGCAAATGTATGTGCATTCATGTGTGCCTGCGTGGAGATCTGAGGTTGGCTGGTAGGGTGGACCTCTGCGCATAATCACATGTGTGTGCAATCAGAGCCACGTCTGGATTTCTTGGAATGTGGATTGTTTGGGGTGAGTTTATCTCTGGATGTGTGCAAATGTATGTGCATTCATGTGTGCCTGCGTGGAGATCTGAGGTTGGCTGGTAGGGTGGACCTCTGCGCATAATCACATGTGTGTGCAATCAGAGCCACGTCTGGATTTCTTGGAATGTGGATTGTTTGGGGTGAGTTTATCACTGGATGTGTGCAAATGTATGTGCATTCATGTGTGCCTGCGTGGAGATCTGGGGTTGGGTGGTAGGGTGGACCTCTGCGCATAATCACATGTGTGTGCAATCAGAGCCCCGTCTGGATTTCTTGGAATGTGGATTGTTTGGGGTGAGTTTATCTCTGGATGTGTGCAAATGTATGTGCATTCATGTGTGCCTGCGTGGAGATCTGAGGTTGGCTGGTAGGGTGGACCTCTGCGCATAATCACATGTGTGTGCAATCAGAGCCACGTCTGGATTTCTTGGAATGTGGATTGTTTGGGGTGAGTTTATCTCTGGATGTGTGCAAATGTATGTGCATTCATGTGTGCCTGCGTGGAGATCTGAGGTTGGCTGGTAGGGTGGACCTCTGCGCATAATCACATGTGTGTGCAATCAGAGCCACGTCTGGATTTCTTGGAATGTGGATTGTTTGGGGTGAGTTTATCTCTGGATGTGTGCAAATGTATGTGCATTCATGTGTGCCTGCGTGGAGATCTGAGGTTGGCTGGTAGGGTGGACCTCTGCGCATAATCACATGTGTGTGCAATCAGAGCCACGTCTGGATTTCTTGGAATGTGGATTGTTTGGGGTGAGTTTATCACTGGATGTGTGCAAATGTATGTGCATTCATGTGTGCCTGCGTGGAGATCTGAGGTTGGCTGGTAGGGTGGAACTCTGCGCATAATCACATGTGTGTGCAATCAGAGCCACGTCTGGATTTCTTGGAATGTGGATTGTTTGGGGTGAGTTTATCTCTGGATGTGTGCAAATGTATGTGCATTCATGTGTGCCTGCGTGGAGATCTGAGGTTGGCTGGTAGGGTGGACCTCTGCGCATAATCACATGTGTGTGCAATCAGAGCCACGTCTGGATTTCTTGGAATGTGGATTGTTTGGGGTGAGTTTATCTCTGGATGTGTGCAAATGTATGTGCATTCATGTGTGCCTGCGTGGAGATCTGAGGTTGGCTGGTAGGGTGGACCTCTGCGCATAATCACATGTGTGTGCAATCAGAGCCACGTCTGGATTTCTTGGAATGTGGATTGTTTGGGGTGAGTTTATGTCTGGATGTGTGCAAATGTATGTGCATTCATGTGTGCCTGCGTGGAGATCTGAGGTTGGCTGGTAGGGTGGACCTCTGCGCATAATCACATGTGTGTGCAGCCAGAGCCACGTCTGGATTTCTTGGAATGTGGATTGTTTGGGGTGAGTTTATCTCTGGATGTGTGCAAATGTATGTGCATTCATGTGTGCCTGCGTGGAGATCTGAGGTTGGCTGGTAGGGTGGACCTCTGCGCATAATCACATGTGTGTGCAATCAGAGCCACGTCTGGATTTCTTGGAATGTGGATTGTTTGGGGTGAGTTTATCTCTGGATGTGTGCAAATGTATGTGCATTCATGTGTGCCTGCGTGGAGATCTGAGGTTGGCTGGTAGGGTGGACCTCTGCGCATAATCACATGTGTGTGCAATCAGATTCACGTCTGGATTTCTTGGAATGTTGATTGTTTGGGGTGAGTTTATCTCTGGATGTGTGCAAATGTATGTGCATTCATGTGTGCCTGCGTGGAGGTCTGGGGTTGGGTGGTAGGGTGGACCTCTGCGCATAATCACATGTGTGTGCAATCAGAGCCACGTCTGGATTTCTTGGAATGTGGATTGTTTGGGGTGAGTTTATCTCTGGATGTGTGCAAATGTATGTGCATTCATGTGTGCCTGCGTGGAGATCTGAGGTTGGCTGGTAGGGTGGACCTCTGCGCATAATCACATGTGTGTGCAATCAGAGCCACGTCTGGATTTCTTGGAATGTGGATTGTTTGGGGTGAGTTTATCTCTGGATGTGTGCAAATGTATGTGCATTCATGTGTGCCTGCGTGGAGATCTGAGGTTGGCTGGTAGGGTGGACCTCTGCGCATAATCACATGTGTGTGCAATCAGAGCCACGTCTGGATTTCTTGGAATGTGGATTGTTTGGGGTGAGTTTATCTCTGGATGTGTGCAAATGTATGTGCATTCATGTGTGCCTGCGTGGAGATCTGAGGTTGGCTGGTAGGGTGGACCTCTGCGCATAATCACATGTGTGTGCAATCAGAGCCACGTCTGGATTTCTTGGAATGTGGATTGTTTGGGGTGAGTTTATCTCTGGATGTGTGCAAATGTATGTGCATTCATGTGTGCCTGCGTGGAGATCTGGGGTTGGGTGGTAGGGTGGACCTCTGCGCATAATCACATGTGTGTGCAATCAGATTCACGTCTGGATTTCTTGGAATGTGGATTGTTTGGGGTGAGTTTATCTCTGGATGTGTGCAAATGTATGTGCATTCATGTGTGCCTGCGTGGAGATCTGAGGTTGGCTGGTAGGGTGGACCTCTGCGCATAATCACATGTGTGTGCAATCAGAGCCACGTCTGGATTTCTTGGAATGTGGATTGTTTGGGGTGAGTTTATCTCTGGATGTGTGCAAATGTATGTGCATTCATGTGTGCCTGCGTGGAGATCTGAGGTTGGCTGGTAGGGTGGACCTCTGCGCATAATCACATGTGTGTGCAATCAGAGCCACGTCTGGATTTCTTGGAATGTGGATTGTTTGGGGTGAGTTTATCTCTTGATGTGTGCAAATGTATGTGCATTCATGTGTGCCTGCGTGGAGATCTGAGGTTGGCTGGTAGGGTGGACCTCTGCGCATAATCACATGTGTGTGCAATCAGAGCCACGTCTGGATTTCTTGGAATGTGGATTGTTTGGGGTGAGTTTATCACTGGATGTGTGCAAATGTATGTGCATTCATGTGTGCCTGCGTGGAGATCTGGGGTTGGGTGGTAGGGTGGACCTCTGCGCATAATCACATGTGTGTGCAATCAGAGCCACGTCTGGATTTCTTGGAATGTGGATTGTTTGGGGTGAGTTTATCTCTGGATGTGTGCAAATGTATGTGCATTCATGTGTGCCTGCGTGGAGATCTGAGGTTGGCTGGTAGGGTGGACCTCTGCGCATAATCACATGTGTGTGCAATCAGAGCCACGTCTGGATTTCTTGGAATGTGGATTGTTTGG
Organism: Rhamphochromis longiceps; assembly: GCF_057381845.1. Classification (NCBI taxonomy): domain Eukaryota; kingdom Metazoa; phylum Chordata; class Actinopteri; order Cichliformes; family Cichlidae; genus Rhamphochromis; species Rhamphochromis longiceps. The sequence goes on from NC_140564.1 coordinate 5,419,414, forward strand.
GGTGAGTTTATCTCTGGATGTGTGCAAATGTATGTGCATTCATGTGTGCCTGCGTGGAGATCTGAGGTTGGCTGGTAGGGTGGACCTCTGCGCATAATCACATGTGTGTGCAATCAGAGCCACGTCTGGATTTCTTGGAATGTGGATTGTTTGGGGTGAGTTTATCTCTGGATGTGTGCAAATGTATGTGCATTCATGTGTGCCTGCGTGGAGATCTGAGGTTGGCTGGTAGGGTGGACCTCTGCGCATAATCACATGTGTGTGCAATCAGAGCCACGTCTGGATTTCTTGGAATGTGGATTGTTTGGGGTGAGTTTATGTCTGGATGTGTGCAAATGTATGTGCATTCATGTGTGCCTGCGTGGAGATCTGAGGTTGGCTGGTAGGGTGGACCTCTGCGCATAATCACATGTGTGTGCAATCAGAGCCACGTCTGGATTTCTTGGAATGTGGATTGTTTGGGGTGAGTTTATCTCTGGATGTGTGCAAATGTATGTGCATTCATGTGTGCCTGCGTGGAGATCTGAGGTTGGCTGGTAGGGTGGACCTCTGCGCATAATCACATGTGTGTGCAATCAGAGCCACGTCTGGATTTCTTGGAATGTGGATTGTTTGGGGTGAGTTTATCACTGGATGTGTGCAAATGTATGTGCATTCATGTGTGCCTGCGTGGAGATCTGAGGTTGGCTGGTAGGGTGGAACTCTGCGCATAATCACATGTGTGTGCAATCAGAGCCACGTCTGGATTTCTTGGAATGTGGATTGTTTGGGGTGAGTTTATCTCTGGATGTGTGCAAATGTATGTGCATTCATGTGTGCCTGCGTGGAGATCTGAGGTTGGCTGGTAGGGTGGACCTCTGCGCATAATCACATGTGTGTGCAATCAGAGCCACGTCTGGATTTCTTGGAATGTGGATTGTTTGGGGTGAGTTTATCTCTGGATGTGTGCAAATGTATGTGCATTCATGTGTGCCTGCGTGGAGATCTGAGGTTGGCTGGTAGGGTGGACCTCTGCGCATAATCACATGTGTGTGCAATCAGAGCCACGTCTGGATTTCTTGGAATGTGGATTGTTTGGGGTGAGTTTATGTCTGGATGTGTGCAAATGTATGTGCATTCATGTGTGCCTGCGTGGAGATCTGAGGTTGGCTGGTAGGGTGGACCTCTGCGCATAATCACATGTGTGTGCAGCCAGAGCCACGTCTGGATTTCTTGGAATGTGGATTGTTTGGGGTGAGTTTATCTCTGGATGTGTGCAAATGTATGTGCATTCATGTGTGCCTGCGTGGAGATCTGAGGTTGGCTGGTAGGGTGGACCTCTGCGCATAATCACATGTGTGTGCAATCAGAGCCACGTCTGGATTTCTTGGAATGTGGATTGTTTGGGGTGAGTTTATCTCTGGATGTGTGCAAATGTATGTGCATTCATGTGTGCCTGCGTGGAGATCTGAGGTTGGCTGGTAGGGTGGACCTCTGCGCATAATCACATGTGTGTGCAATCAGATTCACGTCTGGATTTCTTGGAATGTTGATTGTTTGGGGTGAGTTTATCTCTGGATGTGTGCAAATGTATGTGCATTCATGTGTGCCTGCGTGGAGGTCTGGGGTTGGGTGGTAGGGTGGACCTCTGCGCATAATCACATGTGTGTGCAATCAGAGCCACGTCTGGATTTCTTGGAATGTGGATTGTTTGGGGTGAGTTTATCTCTGGATGTGTGCAAATGTATGTGCATTCATGTGTGCCTGCGTGGAGATCTGAGGTTGGCTGGTAGGGTGGACCTCTGCGCATAATCACATGTGTGTGCAATCAGAGCCACGTCTGGATTTCTTGGAATGTGGATTGTTTGGGGTGAGTTTATCTCTGGATGTGTGCAAATGTATGTGCATTCATGTGTGCCTGCGTGGAGATCTGAGGTTGGCTGGTAGGGTGGACCTCTGCGCATAATCACATGTGTGTGCAATCAGAGCCACGGTTGGATTTCTTGGAATGTGGATTGTTTGGGGTGAGTTTATCTCTGGATGTGTGCAAATGTATGTGCATTCATGTGTGCCTGCGTGGAGATCTGAGGTTGGCTGGTAGGGTGGACCTCTGCGCATAATCACATGTGTGTGCAATCAGAGCCACGTCTGGATTTCTTGGAATGTGGATTGTTTGGGGTGAGTTTATCTCTGGATGTGTGCAAATGTATGTGCATTCATGTGTGCCTGCGTGGAGATCTGAGGTTGGCTGGTAGGGTGGACCTCTGCGCATAATCACATGTGTGTGCAATCAGAGCCACGTCTGGATTTCTTGGAATGTGGATTGTTTGGGGTGAGTTTATCTCTGGATGTGTGCAAATGTATGTGCATTCATGTGTGCCTGCGTGGAGATCTGGGGTTGGCTGGTAGGGTGGACCTCTGCGCATAATCACATGTGTGTGCAATCAGAGCCACGTCTGGATTTCTTGGAATGTGGATTGTTTGGGGTGAGTTTATCACTGGATGTGTGCAAATGTATGTGCATTCATGTGTGCCTGCGTGGAGATCTGGGGTTGGGTGGTAGGGTGGACCTCTGCGCATAATCACATGTGTGTGCAATCAGAGCCACGTCTGGATTTCTTGGAATGTGGATTGTTTGGGGTGAGTTTATCTCTGGATGTGTGCAAATGTATGTGCATTCATGTGTGCCTGCGTGGAGATCTGAGGTTGGCTGGTAGGGTGGACCTCTGCGCATAATCACATGTGTGTGCAATCAGAGCCACGTCTGGATTTCTTGGAATGTGGATTGTTTGGGGTGAGTTTATCTCTGGATGTGTGCAAATGTATGTGCATTCATGTGTGCCTGCGTGGAGATCTGAGGTTGGCTGGTAGGGTGGACCTCTGCGCATAATCACATGTGTGTGCAATCAGAGCCACGTCTGGATTTCTTGGAATGTGGATTGTTTGGGGTGAGTTTATCTCTGGATGTGTGCAAATGTATGTGCATTCATGTGTGCCTGCGTGGAGATCTGAGGTTGGCTGGTAGGGTGGACCTCTGCGCATAATCACATGTGTGTGCAATCAGAGCCACGTCTGGATTTCTTGGAATGTGGATTGTTTGGGGTGAGTTTATCTCTGGATGTGTGCAAATGTATGTGCATTCATGTGTGCCTGCGTGGAGATCTGGGGTTGGCTGGTAGGGTGGACCTCTGCGCATAATCACATGTGTGTGCAATCAGAGCCACGTCTGGATTTCTTGGAATGTGGATTGTTTGGGGTGAGTTTATCACTGGATGTGTGCAAATGTATGTGCATTCATGTGTGCCTGCGTGGAGATCTGGGGTTGGGTGGTAGGGTGGACCTCTGCGCATAATCACATGTGTGTGCAATCAGAGCCCCGTCTGGATTTCTTGGAATGTGGATTGTTTGGGGTGAGTTTATCTCTGGATGTGTGCAAATGTATGTGCATTCATGTGTGCCTGCGTGGAGATCTGAGGTTGGCTGGTAGGGTGGACCTCTGCGCATAATCACATGTGTGTGCAATCAGAGCCACGTCTGGATTTCTTGGAATGTGGATTGTTTGGGGTGAGTTTATCTCTGGATGTGTGCAAATGTATGTGCATTCATGTGTGCCTGCGTGGAGATCTGAGGTTGGCTGGTAGGGTGGACCTCTGCGCATAATCACATGTGTGTGCAATCAGAGCCACGTCTGGATTTCTTGGAATGTGGATTGTTTGGGGTGAGTTTATCTCTGGATGTGTGCAAATGTATGTGCATTCATGTGTGCCTGCGTGGAGATCTGAGGTTGGCTGGTAGGGTGGACCTCTGCGCATAATCACATGTGTGTGCAATCAGAGCCACGTCTGGATTTCTTGGAATGTGGATTGTTTGGGGTGAGTTTATCACTGGATGTGTGCAAATGTATGTGCATTCATGTGTGCCTGCGTGGAGATCTGGGGTTGGGTGGTAGGGTGGACCTCTGCGCATAATCACATGTGTGTGCAATCAGATTCACGTCTGGATTTCTTGGAATGTGGATTGTTTGGGGTGAGTTTATCTCTGGATGTGTGCAAATGTATGTGCATTCATGTGTGCCTGCGTGGAGATCTGAGGTTGGCTGGTAGGGTGGACCTCTGCGCATAATCACATGTGTGTGCAATCAGAGCCACGTCTGGATTTCTTGGAATGTGGATTGTTTGGGGTGAGTTTATCTCTGGATGTGTGCAAATGTATGTGCATTCATGTGTGCCTGCGTGGAGATCTGAGGTTGGCTGGTAGGGTGGACCTCTGCGCATAATCACATGTGTGTGCAATCAGAGCCACGTCTGGATTTCTTGGAATGTGGATTGTTTGGGGTGAGTTTATCTCTTGATGTGTGCAAATGTATGTGCATTCATGTGTGCCTGCGTGGAGATCTGAGGTTGGCTGGTAGGGTGGACCTCTGCGCATAATCACATGTGTGTGCAATCAGAGCCACGTCTGGATTTCTTGGAATGTGGATTGTTTGGGGTGAGTTTATCACTGGATGTGTGCAAATGTATGTGCATTCATGTGTGCCTGCGTGGAGATCTGGGGTTGGGTGGTAGGGTGGACCTCTGCGCATAATCACATGTGTGTGCAATCAGAGCCACGTCTGGATTTCTTGGAATGTGGATTGTTTGGGGTGAGTTTATCACTGGATGTGTGCAAATGTATGTGCATTCATGTGTGCCTGCGTGGAGATCTGGGGTTGGGTGGTAGGGTGGACCTCTGCGCATAATCACATGTGTGTGCAATCAGATTCACGTCTGGATTTCTTGGAATGTGGATTGTTTGGGGTGAGTTTATCTCTGGATGTGTGCAAATGTATGTGCATTCATGTGTGCCTGCGTGGAGATCTGAGGTTGGCTGGTAGGGTGGACCTCTGCGCATAATCACATGTGTGTGCAATCAGAGCCACGTCTGGATTTCTTGGAATGTGGATTGTTTGGGGTGAGTTTATCTCTGGATGTGTGCAAATGTATGTGCATTCATGTGTGCCTGCGTGGAGATCTGAGGTTGGCTGGTAGGGTGGACCTCTGCGCATAATCACATGTGTGTGCAATCAGAGCCACGTCTGGATTTCTTGGAATGTGGATTGTTTGGGGTGAGTTTATCTCTTGATGTGTGCAAATGTATGTGCATTCATGTGTGCCTGCGTGGAGATCTGAGGTTGGCTGGTAGGGTGGACCTCTGCGCATAATCACATGTGTGTGCAATCAGAGCCACGTCTGGATTTCTTGGAATGTGGATTGTTTGGGGTGAGTTTATCACTGGATGTGTGCAAATGTATGTGCATTCATGTGTGCCTGCGTGGAGATCTGGGGTTGGGTGGTAGGGTGGACCTCTGCGCATAATCACATGTGTGTGCAATCAGAGCCACGTCTGGATTTCTTGGAATGTGGATTGTTTGGGGTGAGTTTATCTCTGGATGTGTGCAAATGTATGTGCATTCATGTGTGCCTGCGTGGAGATCTGAGGTTGGCTGGTAGGGTGGACCTCTGCGCATAATCACATGTGTGTGCAATCAGAGCCACGTCTGGATTTCTTGGAATGTGGATTGTTTGGGGTGAGTTTATCTCTGGATGTGTGCAAATGTATGTGCATTCATGTGTGCCTGCGTGGAGATCTGAGGTTGGCTGGTAGGGTGGACCTCTGCGCATAATCACATGTGTGTGCAATCAGAGCCACGTCTGGATTTCTTGGAATGTGGATTGTTTGGGGTGAGTTTATCTCTGGATGTGTGCAAATGTATGTGCATTCATGTGTGCCTGCGTGGAGATCTGAGGTTGGCTGGTAGGGTGGACCTCTGCGCATAATCACATGTGTGTGCAATCAGATTCACGTCTGGATTTCTTGGAATGTTGATTGTTTGGGGTGAGTTTATCTCTGGATGTGTGCAAATGTATGTGCATTCATGTGTGCCTGCGTGGAGATCTGAGGTTGGCTGGTAGGGTGGACCTCTGCGCATAATCACATGTGTGTGCAATCAGAGGCACGTCTGGATTTCTTGGAATGTGGATTGTTTGGGGTGAGTTTATCTCTGGATGTGTGCAAATGTATGTGCATTCATGTGTGCCTGCGTGGAGATCTGAGGTTGGCTGGTAGGGTGGACCTCTGCGCATAATCACATGTATGTGCAATCAGAGCCACGTCTGGATTTCTTGGAATGTGGATTGTTTGGGGTGAGTTTATCTCTGGATGTGTGCAAATGTATGTGCATTCATGTGTGCCTGCGTGGAGATCTGAGGTTGGCTGGTAGGGTGGACCTCTGCGCATAATCACATGTGTGTGCAATCAGAGGCACGTCTGGATTTCTTGGAATGTGGATTGTTTGAGGTTAGTTTATCTCTGGATGTGTGCAAATGTATGTGCATTCATGTGTGCCTGTGTGGAGATCTGAGGTTGGCTGGTAGGGTGGACCTCTGCGCATAATCACATGTGTGTGCAATCAGAGGCACGTCTGGATTTCTTGGAATGTGGATTGTTTGGGTGAGTTTATCTCTGGATGTGTGCAAATGTATGTGCATTCATGTGTGCCTGCGTGGAGATCTGAGGTTGGCTGGTAGGGTGGACCTCTGCGCATAATCACATGTGTGTGCAATCAGAGGCACGTCTGGATTTCTTGGAATGTGGATTGTTTGGGGTGAGTTTATCTCTGGATGTGTGCAAATGTATGTGCATTCATGTGTGCCTGCGTGGAGATCTGAGGTTGGCTGGTAGGGTGGACCTCTGCGCATAATCACATGTGTTTGCAATCAGAGCCACGTCTGGATTTCTTGGAATGTGGATTGTTTGGGGTGAGTTTATCTCTGGATGTGTGCAAATGTATGTGCATTCATGTGTGCCTGCGTGGAGATCTGAGGTTGGCTGGTAGGGTGGACCTCTGCGCATAATCACATGTGTGTGCAATCAGAGCCACGTCTGGATTTCTTGGAATGTGGATTGTTTGGGGTGAGTTTATCTCTGGATGTGTGCAAATGTATGTGCATTCATGTGTGCCTGCGTGGAGATCTGAGGTTGGCTGGTAGGGTGGACCTCTGCGCATAATCACATGTGTGTGCAATCAGAGGCACGTCTGGATTTCTTGGAATGTGGATTGTTTGGGGTGAGTTTATCTCTGGATGTGTGCAAATGTATGTGCATTCATGTGTGCCTGCGTGGAGATCTGAGGTTGGCTGGTAGGGTGGACCTCTGCGCATAATCACATGTGTGTGCAATCAGAGCCACGTCTGGATTTCTTGGAATGTGGATTGTTTGGGGTGAGTTTATCTCTGGATGTGTGCAAATGTATGTGCATTCATGTGTGCCTGCGTGGAGATCTGAGGTTGGCTGGTAGGGTGGACCTCTGCGCATAATCACATGTGTGTGCAATCAGAGCCACGTCTGGATTTCTTGGAATGTGGATTGTTTGGGGTGAGTTTATCTCTGGATGTGTGCAAATGTATGTGCATTCATGTGTGCCTGCGTGGAGATCTGAGGTTGGCTGGTAGGGTGGACCTCTGCGCATAATCACATGTGTGTGCAATCAGAGCCACGTCTGGATTTCTTGGAATGTGGATTGTTTGGGGTGAGTTTATCTCTGGATGTGTGCAAATGTATGTGCATTCATGTGTGCCTGCGTGGAGATCTGAGGTTGGCTGGTAGGGTGGACCTCTGCACATAATCACATGTGTGTGCAATCAGAGGCACGTCTGGATTTCTTGGAATGTGGATTGTTTGGGGTGAGTTTATCTCTGGATGTGTGCAAATGTATGTGCATTCATGTGTGCCTGCGTGGAGATCTGGGGTTTGGTGGTAGGGTGGACCTCTGCGCATAATCACATGTGTGTGCAATCAGAGCCACGTCTGGATTTCTTGGAATGTGGATTGTTTGGGGTGAGTTTATCTCTGGATGTGTGCAAATGTATGTGCATTCATGTGTGCCTGCGTGGAGATCTGAGGTTGGCTGGTAGGGTGGACCTCTGCGCATAATCACATGTGTGTGCAATCAGAGGCACGTCTGGATTTCTTGGAATGTGGATTGTTTGGGGTGAGTTTATCTCTGGATGTGTGCAAATGTATGTGCATTCATGTGTGCCTGCGTGGAGATCTGAGGTTGGCTGGTAGGGTGGACCTCTGCGCATAATCACATGTGTGTGCAATCAGAGCCACGTCTGGATTTCTTGGAATGTGGATTGTTTGGGGTGAGTTTATCTCTGGATGTGTGCAAATGTATGTGCATTCATGTGTGCCTGCGTGGAGATCTGAGGTTGGCTGGTAGGGTGGACCTCTGCGCATAATCACATGTGTGTGCAATCAGATTCACGTCTGGATTTCTTGGAATGTTGATTGTTTGGGGTGAGTTTATCTCTGGATGTGTGCAAATGTATGTGCATTCATGTGTGCCTGCGTGGAGATCTGAGGTTGGCTGGTAGGGTGGACCTCTGCGCATAATCACATGTGTGTGCAATCAGAGGCACGTCTGGATTTCTTGGAATGTGGATTGTTTGGGGTGAGTTTATCTCTGGATGTGTGCAAATGTATGTGCATTCATGTGTGCCTGCGTGGAGATCTGAGGTTGGCTGGTAGGGTGGACCTCTGCGCATAATCACATGTGTGTGCAATCAGAGCCACGTCTGGATTTCTTGGAATGTGGATTGTTTGGGGTGAGTTTATCTCTGGATGTGTGCAAATGTATGTGCATTCATGTGTGCCTGTGTGGAGATCTGAGGTTGGCTGGTAGGGTGGACCTCTGCGCATAATCACATGTGTGTGCAATCAGAGCCACGTCTGGATTTCTTGGAATGTGGATTGTTTGGGGTGAGTTTATCTCTGGATGTGTGCAAATGTATGTGCATTCATGTGTGCCTGCGTGGAGATCTGAGGTTGGCTGGTAGGGTGGACCTCTGCGCATAATCACATGTGTGTGCAATCAGAGCCACGTCTGGATTTCTTGGAATGTGGATTGTTTGGGGTGAGTTTATCTCTGGATGTGTGCAAATGTATGTGCATTCATGTGTGTCTGCGTGGAGATCTGAGGTTGGCTGGTAGGGTGGACCTCTGCGCATAATCACATGTGTGTGCAATCAGAGCCACGTCTGGATTTCTTGGAATGTGGATTGTTTGGGGTGAGTTTATCTCTGGATGTGTGCAAATGTATGTGCATTCATGTGTGCCTGCGTGGAGATCTGGGGTTTCGTGGTAGGGTGGACCTCTGCGCATAATCACATGTGTGTGCAATCAGAGCCACGTCTGGATTTCTTGGAATGTGGATTGTTTGGGGTGAGTTTATCTCTGGATGTGTGCAAATGTATGTGCATTCATGTGTGCCTGCGTGGAGATCTGAGGTTGGCTGGTAGGGTGGACCTCTGCGCATAATCACATGTGTGTGCAATCAGAGGCACGTCTGGATTTCTTGGAATGTGGATTGTTTGGGGTGAGTTTATCTCTGGATGTGTGCAAATGTATGTGCATTCATGTGTGCCTGCGTGGAGATCTGAGGTTGGCTGGTAGGGTGGACCTCTGCGCATAATCACATGTGTGTGCAATCAGAGCCACGTCTGGATTTCTTGGAATGTGGATTGTTTGGGGTGAGTTTATCTCTGGATGTGTGCAAATGTATGTGCATTCATGTGTGCCTGCGTGGAGATCTGGGGTTTGGTGGTAGGGTGGACCTCTGCGCATAATCACATGTGTGTGCAATCAGAGGCACGTCTGGATTTCTTGGAATGTGGATTGTTTGGGGTGAGTTTATCTCTGGATGTGTGCAAATGTATGTGCATTCATGTGTGCCTGCGTGGAGATCTGAGGTTGGCTGGTAGGGTGGACCTCTGCGCATAATCACATGTGTGTGCAATCAGAGCCACGTCTGGATTTCTTGGAATGTGGATTGTTTGGGGTCAGTTTATCTCTGGATGTGTGCAAATGTATGTGCATTCATGTGTGCCTGCGTGGAGATCTGAGGTTGGCTGGTAGGGTGGACCTCTGCGCATAATCACATGTGTGTGCAATCAGAGGCACGTCTGGATTTCTTGGAATGTGGATTGTTTGGGGTGAGTTTATCTCTGGATGTGTGCAAATGTATGTGCATTCATGTGTGCCTGCGTGGAGATCTGGGGTTTGGTGGTAGGGTGGACCTCTGCGCATAATCACATGTGTGTGCAATCAGAGCCACGTCTGGATTTCTTGGAATGTGGATTGTTTGGGGTGAGTTTATCTCTGGATGTGTGCAAATGTATGTGCATTCATGTGTGCCTGCGTGGAGATCTGAGGTTGGCTGGTAGGGTGGACCTCTGCGCATAATCACATGTGTGTGCAATCAGAGCCACGTCTGGATTTCTTGGAA